>NC_083852.1:26962500-27122500 GCF_029169275.1 Apis cerana
TCCCTTTTATCATTTTTTCTCACCGATATTCACCGTCCTCTTTTCTTTCCTTTCATTCGTTCCACAATTTTCTCGTCTTTATTTCATTAAATTGGAGTTCCTTTTCGTTTCTGTAGCGATGAAATCGCGTGATTTCAACGAAACGTGCGTTTCACGTGTCACGTGCTCATGCTATCTTTCTTACACACACCTATACCTCGCGTGCGTTCCACTTTACCTTGAACCAATGAGCATTGGCTCTCCAACTTCAACTCTCTACTATTCGCTAGACTGGTTACAGGTTTAAATGTTACGTATTATCCTATTGTTAAATATTTCTATCTATGTCATTGTATCTTTGTTACTTCTTTTATACATAATTATGTTTTTTATACAATTTTTTATACAATTTTTAATACGATAAACGTTCATTTTAAAAAGTTCAAGGTCGATGGTGGGAGTGTCGTCGTTATCGATACTTCTCTCATGTGTATGCATATAAATTTATATCAAATGTAAAAATATCGGATGTGCAAATATATGTGATTATTGACTTTTGTAATGCAAACTTATTTTCGAAGTGATTTCTTTCAATATCATTTTTGACGAATTTAAATGTATCGTGGTGAAGTGTTCCTCATAATATGTGTACTTACCATAAAACTGTGATTTTAATCATGTGAAGAGAAAGGTGAACTTGTTTTCATACATCAGTGAACCACGTGTTTTGTGAACGGGCACGTGCCCTTGTCTTTAATCGTACGAGTTTTTACCATTTACGCTCCGTTTCGCTTCTACGTAAGTGATTGCATTTTTTTATTTTATCAAAATTTCATCGATATTTTTTAAATCGATGCAATTAATTTTTATCTTTAGAAAAGTCAAATACATATTTGAAAAATCTTTGTTATTTTCATTAGTTATAATAAACTTTTCAATATTTGTATTGTATTTCGTGTCTATAAAAAAATTAAAAATCAACATAAGAAAAATCGTGAAATTTAAGGAATTAATGAAACAAATATAATGTATATATATTCTATTTCTTATAATCGTCAGATTGTTATTTGCATAATTAATCAGTCAATTCTTCTTACGTTTCTGCTGGATCTTCCTCGTATCAATATTTATTAATTTTATGTATCGTTATATGCATCCACATGATAACATTAAATCATTTTTTTTAAAAATATTTGAATTCTTGCTTTAAATTTTTTTAAACAATAAATCGTTTTCAAGATATTTAAATAATTTATATTATAATCGATATATGTTTACGTTGCATATATATATTATATTCGTATAAATATCGAGTATAATTATAACAAACGATAAGACGAATAATAGTAACGCGTTCGTATCGTTAAACCAAAAATTGCTTTTGTAGGAACTCGAAAAGTTTCGGTCCTTTAGTAGACGAATGAAAATAAATGGTCGACTGCTTCGCGCGAAACATTCTTTCGTCTTTTTCTTCCTGTCTCCCTCTCGTCATTCGTCTTTTCTTTCTTTTTAAGCCTGCTTTTTATCCGCTCAACTTTTGCGCCCTAGGGATCGCACGAATTGCATAGCCATGCATATTCGAAACTTTTCTACGGCTTTCTGCCGGTACGCTAACTTCAACCCTTCCTTTCGTTAATAAAGAACGGTCCATTTGGGATACGCTATTGCTCCTAAAAATAAACCGCAATTTTCCATTTTTCTATAATTTATATCCAATATATTTTCGCTATTTATTGTCAAATTAGAGATTCATTTTTATTTCGCGATATCTTTATCTATTGTATAATCTGTATTGAAATTGAAAAAAAAATATCGATAAAAGAAATAATTTATTCTACTATATATATATATATATATATATACGGAACTAAGATATTTATATTATATTTTATTTCACTTTGTAACACTTTCAAAATAAATACGTATTTATATCAAAGAATATAAGCTAAATTCAAATAATCGTTCCATAGCGTTCTCTGTCTTCTTTAACAACTTCTTTATTATATAAATGATACTATATGATATGTATAGTAAAAAATATAGATATACATTAAAATGGTCTTTTATAATGAGATAAAAATCATAAAAGAATCGATACTGCGATAAAAAATAGATTCGAATTATTTCGATTTTAAAATTATTTAAATTATTTCATTATAAAATAGTTTTAAAATAATTTTTTCATTTTTCAAAACTTTTTTATTTTAGAGAGGCTATCTTAGAGATTAATTTTCGAGAAATTATTATATCTCTATATCCGTATATTTGTATTATCAATTTTATTTCCAAAGATATTATTTATGGTGATAACTTATTACATTTGATAATATATTGTTTGATCAAATATCATTGACCAACTAAGAGACAATTAATCAGTGATGTTATACATTCAACAGATATATACGTATAGATTTTCATAATACAGTTGATTAAATTTTTTTATTTGTCATATTTATTTGTGTGCAAATATCGATCAAATAAAATTATTAACGAAGGATGCGGCCAATCAATAGCGCGATATCGGGATTCGTTTGCATCGTCGCGCAAAGCAACGTTTATCGGTTCATTATGAGTTTAATTATCAAATGAATTTCATGCAAAAAATTGATATATTATAAAAGATACAAATGATATTCACGTTTGTATATTTGATTTCTTAACAATATTATATATTGATATTTTTGTTCTTTTTAAAAAAAAAGCATTGCCGATAATCAAATCAATAATTGCAAGGAATCTCGATTATCGCGATGCTTCCACTCGAATTCTTGTTAGCTTATTCACAGGTTTGTCATAGTTTTCACTGAAAACGTTCCGAATTAATCACAAGGGATTGTTTGAACAGACAATGGTAGTCATAGTAAACTCGAAGCCGACTGAATAGAGTCCAGAGGAGAGGACCACGAAGGTTTCGTCGAGCAATAATGCCACTGTACTAATTAGTATCACGTTGTCCTAGACAAATGCAACATTCCATCCTTACACCTTCGTGCTGTAATTATGAATAATAAATAAATACGTATCGTTTCATTTTCATTCATTTAATCACGATCGTTTAATATATTATTCTACGTAAATTGAAATTTATCGAACACAAGAAAATCCAGTTCAACTTGGTATATTAGACGAGTTAATTTTTGTATCAATCGTGAAAATTGATCGTGGTTATATATCGATCGGTAGGTAATCACAGATCGATCGAAAAGACGAATTTGCCTATTATCATCTAACGATAACTTTGCGATCGGATAAACACTCGTAAAACTTTATTCAGCGCGTTACAAAGTTGATTCGGTCAGGTATCGGAAAAGGAGCGCTTTATTCGCTCACGAATAGAAGCGCGAAAGATTTTGGAAGGTAGATGGTATACGATCAAAGGAAATTCGAAGCGAAGTGGTCATAGAAGTAAACCAATCTGGTTTGGCTTTACGTCAGTCTCGTTCTTTGCTAACAGTTTTTCGGTATATGGGGCGGAAGACTCGGTGTAAGCGGCATACAATGAATGAACAGGCTTTCGATTCAAATATATCTACTTATTTATGTACATGTATGTATATGGTGACATTTATACATTCTTTTTCTAAATTAAAAATCACGTCATGTCTATAGTTTATATCCGAACATTTATATACACGTGCGACGACGATATTTATGAAAAGTTGGTTTTAAAAAAACAATAATTAGTATTATTATTATTATCAGGTGGGAGCGGCAAGTACGGGAGGGAAAAATGTGGAAAAAGAATGGAATTTGCTTGGCGTTCTAATACAAGTAAATTTAATATAGATAAGTCTCGTTGGGGAAGGAAAATCACGGCGTGGAGAAAGAGAAATGCCGTGAAGTAAATGTGAAAAATATTATCCTTATAGCTAGGAACGATGGTAAATCTACGCGATCCGATTCGAAGCTGCGAAGGTAAATTACATTTGATCGAGGAAAATGTAAGATCGAGAAGAAAAGAAATATCGAAATAGTAATTGTAATTGAAAAATGAAAATATTACGGTATACGTAGAAAAATAATAAAGATTCAAATATAAAGTAGATTGTTTTCACAGATTTAGAAATTGTACAGTAGAGAGAAATAAAACGATTTGGTCGAAAGAGAGAGAGAGAGAGAGAGAGAGAGAGAGAAATGGAAGATATAAATGGAATTTAAACGTGAAAATACAGTGTAGAAAGCGGTGTTAAAACGACCTGATCTGTCGTGCAAAACTGTTGGCGCGGTTGATTGTATTTTAATCATTCGAAGTATAAATAGCGAATCGATTCGGAAAGCTAGATATACGAATCAATTAAATGCAAATTATCGTGATATCGATGTCGCATAGTACGATTGTGGAATATCGTAGAGAATTCGCATAGAGATCCAAATAGAGAGAGAGAAAGAGAGAGAGGAGAAATTAAAACGCGAAATGGCTCATTTGGCTCGAGGTTTTAAACGTATCAATATTTATGAACAAATGGTTGGGCAGTTACGGGAAAGCGAATATTTGTACGGTAGAACGGATTTGCTGGATTTGTACGGGACGAAAATAATGGTAATCCTTGCATCCCGGTCCGGCTTTCCGTTAATTCGACTGTAACGTACGATCGATCTAGATCGAAATCGAAATCGAAATCAGAACCAAACCTATTGCAATCCGATCGTTCCCCCTTTTCGCAAATATTTGCGCGCGATCGTACCTTCGGGTGCGAGCACTCGAATTAAACTATTAATTATTCCGCTACCGGCTAAACTTACAAGGAGGATGAATCTTAACCGATAATTAAAAAAAATTATCATTCCGATAATAATCTTCTTTAATTATGTATTCTTAATAAAAATATTTTAATACGATTATTTCCACCCGAGTTTTTTTTTTTTTTTCTTTTACGTAAGTCGCGCAAGCTCAAACAAAACGCGCGTTTATTCTCTCAATTCGCTTCCCAATTCGAAACGTGAAAACAAACGATAAGTAATGATTTTCTCAACTGGAAATATGTTATATCATATCCGAAAGTTTTATCCAATTGAAAAATGTCCAGTTTATTTTGATTTATTTCAATTCGGAGAAAGAGGTTATCGACGAATTAATTAATTATTATTATATATCGATTGCTTTAAAAAAATTCAATTTAATTCCACCGCTCGTTATACGAATATCGTAACAAATATGTTATCGATATTATACCATCTCCAATATCACCGTATGGTAATTAAAATTGAAAGTTTGATCATAGGGAAGATAAAAGCGACGATCGATGTTTCTTCACCCGATTCTCATCGTTACTTCGCCATTTTTTATTATTATTATTATTATTTTTTCGTAATCCGTTTTCGAACGATCGAATTAAGATTCGAGACGATCAATATTTCACGTCGTATTACGTGTTGTATTCGTTCGTATAATATTAAGTACACCGATCTTTTATCAATTTTTTGAATTGCGAAATAAATAAATAAAAGTAACGTACGCCGACGTGAGATTCATTTCGAAATTCCGGAATGGCAAAATCTACCCGAATTTACCAAGCTTCGAGCTATATCGTTCTGGAACGTGGTTATCGATCATGATCGATGGCAAGACTATTCCAATGGTGGAGTATCGAAAAGAAAGATAGGAAGAAGACGCATCGTGTGCTACTTGATTTTACAACTCGACAAGTCGTCCGCGAAACTTTCCATCGAAACGATTCGAGTTTATCGTTTCTCGTCCAAATGAAATTTCCTACGCTAAACTTATTCTATTCGAAAGGAGAAGGAGAAAATACGATACGGAATACGATATAAAAGACATAGAAATACGTACGAGAGGTTTAAGGAGGAGAAAAGTTGGAAAGATGAGAATACGAAAAAAAGTTTAGTATTAATTTAACGATACGATATTTATGGTATGGCGCGTCGCGTCTCGAAAGAGGAGCGAAAGATACGCTAATAGAGAAGGCGGCGATCCGAATCGGTCGCGATAGCAACTACCTTTGGAAATCTAGGTAGGCAGACAGATAGTGGCGGAAGGTTACTAGGTACTAGTGGATACATAGGTAGAACTGGAGGGCACGAACCGGCGTGAATTCGAGATTCGGAATTCGAATCGATCGGTTGGGGACGGCCGTTCGCTCGTCTAATCAGATCCTGTTTGTAGGCGGGCCACGATCAAACCCTTCAGCCTGGAAAATCGAGGGATCCCAGCTATACGTATATATCCGACGACTCGCGTGCGCTTACGGAACAAAAGGACGCACACGCTGTTTTCGCTTCACCTTCTCTTTCCTCGTCTCCTTTCATCAAAATTTTTCCACCCTTTTCTCGCCCTTTTCTTCCTTCTTCCAATTTTGTTTTCATCTTTAATTACACTTGGACAAATAACTCGTAAATCGTGTGTAAAAGATCAAAAGTAATTGCACGAACTTTCACGCCTATTATCGTTTACGATTATGACGAAATAAATTTATAAGATGGAGCGGCATATCAATCTGTTTTTAACGAGACTCGCTCGTAAGTATTCGTATGCGCGATAATTGCGCCAGCACGTTCGTCGCCTGAATCTCGATGCAGTTAGCTTAGGCAAACTGTTTTCAAGGAGAATCACATACCGATAGTTCGTCAACCCAGTGGCTTACATACGACTAATTTTAAATCGAAGCATTGTCTTCGAGGTCATTCGCGTTCAACGCGTTCCATGCTATGAAATGTGAATTCTCTCATCGTGAATTTTACTTCCATGGAATTAATTTTTATCTTTTCTCACCTTTTCCACACCTTTTACATATATATAGGAAACATTACATCATAATTTACTAAGCAGATTAACGCAATTGTTTTTTCTATCCGTAATTATTATGATACGTTCGAAGAGTAATATGTTAAATAAAATTTTATATCTCCAGTTAGTTAGTTCCACTTTTTCTCCGTTCTTAACTCGCTTTATTATACGAAAAATGGTTGATGAAGGAACTAGCGGAGAAAATGGAGGAAACGATTATGGTTAAATTATAGAAAAGATCCCAATTTTCCTTTGTATCTCTTTATGGAATCATAAAAAAAAAAAATGAAAAGTCTTATTTTCTTAATTTATCTTTTGACGACAGTATTCTTTTTTCCTCGCCGGCATTGCTTCGCGATAAAATTTATTACGTGAGATATTTACCGTTTATTCTCTCGATAGGTAGAAATCGGTTTCCTTTGTGTTTTCAATTGAATAGATTCGCTTCTTCGCGTAAAGGAAATATCTACCAACGATCGTCCCCGTTTTCATTCGGTTTCTCCTTCTTCGGCCAATCAAGATTCCAAGTGACGAAGTACTCTCCCAAAGTCACCCACACGATCGAAATTGAACGCTTAATCTTAACGACGTATCTGACGTTCTCGCTATCGTTCTTCTTCCTCGTTTCTGAGAAAACTCTACTATCTCAGATAATGGATGTTTTTTTTTTCAAATAATTTTTATCATACGAATATCTCTCCATGGTCTTTTCAAATTTTTATTCGTACTTTTTAATCATGTCCTAAAAAAAAAAGAAAAGAATGAGAGATAGTAAATAACGCGACAATACTGTACTTTTAAACTTTTTGAAAGAAATTCTTCGAAATGTACGAGTCTTCGTGGCATGATTGTCTAATGATATTTAACGCTTTAACGTTAATTGTGTCACGATAAAACGATCGTGCGTACGTATATTTCATTGCTCTGTAATAAAATCTAAGAAAAAATGTGTATGCTATATTGCGTTCATATCTACTATATGCTTCATATCATCTATATCGTCGTTCAGTCTTATTCTTGCTTTTTTCATCTTTTTCCCGAATAAATTTTAAAATGTAATTTAAAATATTTGTTTTTTTTTACTATACTATATTATCTAAATTATCTATATTATTATACTATAAATTAATTGCGTAAAATTAACGAGAAAACGTTAGCAAAATAATTTATGTTATTTGTTATTTAAAAACGTGTGATAATTAAATTTTGCCAATTCGATCAAATGGAATAACGTAGAAAATAATGAATAGGCGATTAATTATGTAAATACTCGGGTTAGAATAATTGTAATAAAAACGATTGGTTTTCAAGCGATGGAATTGTTAGTGTTGAGTTAGCCAATAAAGAAGATAAATATTGCGAGCAATCTAGAATGGAGATATCTCTTTCAAGAGCAATGCAATATCGTATTCTCATGGAATCCACTCACAGAGCTTCTTACGTGGAACAATACTGGAATGGATGTGCGTAATTCCATTAAAACTATTCTTTTCTATATTTTAACTGTATTCATTATTATTTCTTTAAAAATCTTTAATAATCATATTTTAACGTTATACTATTAAGCGTAAATAATAAATATATAGATTTATCGAGCAATAAGTAACAAAAACTTCTTTATGCGTGTTTAAAATAACAGAGTCATTGATCTTCCGGTTATCAATTTTAAAGAATCGTTTTATCGTACAATTGACAAATCGATCGAAGCACGGTTTTGTATTTCAAAAATAATAAAATCGTAAAATATAAATAATAAAAAGTAAATTTATAAAACATTACTTTTTTTTTTAAAGAAATTTCCATACGCATATATCATACCCCAGGATATTTTTTTATTTTTATTTTTTTCCCTCGTTTTACGAACAACTGAAACACGCTTCTAATAATCACAATTTTGACAACGTTATTGCGTTTTGCTTTAAGGTAAATTACTTTTCCTCGGAAGAGTACAGTTTTCGATTATAATCAAACGATAACGTGACTTCCATTCGAACGATCGTATACGTGAAAGCGTCGCTCGAGAAAGTTAACGACCTCTGTTCCGGTATGTCATCAGCGCTGTATAAACTGTTTGATGTACGTTCACAGATGTTAATCCGTGAATCTTCGTGAATACTTATCAAGAGCACCTGACACTCGGTTAATAATCGAATCTCGTTTCTAACCTAATTAATATTTGTTTCCTCGATATTGTACTATAATTTAATTTAATTTTTTATCGTTTATTAATTTCGAAACAATTTTTCCTGATATATTTGCAAAAGAGAAATATAAGGTCGTACATTACCAACATTATCCCTTAAATCGATTCATTTTCAGTATCTTTATTTATTTATACACGATCCATATTTCTTTGTCCGATAGTTTGCGCGCGTGGAAAAAAATTGCGCAAATATTCGCTACGATTCGATGCAAGTGAACAATAAAATATTAATTTTGTTTACCTTATAGTAAATATTCATACCTTGTTATAATAAATATTTGGATATTGTACGATAACGAAATCATGGGATCCCTGTACAGAAATAAGAATGACTCGGAAATCATCTCGTGGATGATCTTTTTCTTGTTTCCACAACGATAAAACATGCAGATATCGACGATAGTATTTAATATTTACTATAAATGATTATACAAAAGCAAATAACAGTGTCGCGATATTTATAAATCGATAAAAGATAATAGTTGAAAGCTATAAATAAATAAAAAACATAATTGCACTTGCAAATACATGATCTTTCTCATAAATCTTAAGATTACCACTTTGTATCGACTATATTTTATCGTTGAATTATAGTTACGAAATTTATACAGTTTCATAAATTATTCCGTCTAAATAATTCTATAAATAGATGTAAATCCTTGCATATATCCTTGTATATGCATATACACTTGTACTTATACGTCGGTATATGGAAATGTACGAGCAGAACATCATAAGCAAGTTAATAGAGACTCACCAGAGAGACTTACAGATAAGCTAAATAAGCGTCGTATTTAGCTTCTACGGTAAGCATCAAGTGTTATTAGTATTGTGCAATGCCAGTCCCATCATCCAGTATCTGTAACCCGATATTTGCTTCTGTTCTACTCGCTATTATACCGACTCTTACCACTGTATCTCTATGCCTCCCACTCGATAAACAATCTTTCGATTTGGATACGCGTGCAACAGGAGCTCAATCCTACACGTTCCGAGTTATTCTACGATATTGGAAAAAAATAATTAAACGAACGAAAAATATCATTTGCATTAAGAATTGTTCTCTCTCGATAATTAGACAAGGATAGGAATTTAGAATAGCAATGTGTAATAATAATTTCATATATTACAAATAACTTTTATCTTTTTTACTATTTTATTTTATTATCTATTTTAAATATAACGCGTCAAGTTACATCGATCATTGATTGATTCAATTATCCGAAAAATCGTAGAATTGCGCATTAATAATGATAGTGAACGATTGTTGATCGTATTTTTCGTGGAGAGAGAGAGAGATAGAGAGAGAGAAAATCGCTCAAAGTCATGCAAAAGTTAAATTCATAACAAAAAATAAAGTGTCGGACAAAATCAGTCCATAATGGTTCAACTTACAAGATTATACGTTTCGTTGAACCAGTTTTCTGTGCGAAACTTTAGTCATAACATGTATACATATACTTTCTCGCACGAATAGTCTCACCACGCGATATGCATATACGTGTAGAGAGGAGAATGTATGGTCGTGCGTTATGAAAAAGTCATTTTTGCCCGATTCCATCTCGAGCTCTCTACGTCGTATGCCTGTATGCCTTGTACGTGTATACATGCGTGAACATGAGCTTGTACGTACTTGCGGATACGCGTCCGTAGTGGAATCGATGCATACAGTTTTCTGCATATTTCTGCGGCTAGATACAGATATCTTTGAATTCCACGAGCAACGAGGCGAGAGTACCACGGATTCAACCATAAATTTCGATTTCCATCACGACAGTAGACCGTATTTCGATTCTGCTTGACGACCTATGTTCGTGATAACGTAATGTACACGTACGTAACGTACGTTCATAACTATTACCGCCTCCACCGGATAATTTACTCCTACTCGTAATCGAGAATTAACCGTGTTCGCCGTTACTCCAATACTACGAATAATTATCGAAAAAAAACTTTACTCTCGTTCTCAAAGAAAATATTCCCAAATATTTCTTTATTCTGTTCTGTATCGTAGTACGTGTAGTCTGTTGTTTATTTAACGTCGTCCATCAATTTAAGAACAGAACTCGACTATATCTCGCGGAAACAAAAACGATTTAACGAAATACTATTTCGAGTTGCGTCTTTCTCTTTATCTATTTTTCCCGATTAAACCAACTATTGAAGAGATTAAAAATACGATTTGAATAAACTTGGAGAGTTTATTCAATTGTCCGTAATTGCTTTAACCACAAATATTCGAGGAAAAAAGAATTTTATTGATACTTTCGCTGGTTACAAAACGGTTTATTTTCTTTTTGTAATTGATGCGTATATTGCAAAATTCGATCGACGAGAAAATTAATCGATATTGATACGGTTCGTCGTTTAATTTTTATTTACATACGATGCAGATGATTCAATCGTCGATCGTTGATCGATACATCGACACCGAATTTGGCAATTTGTTTGTCTAGAGAGGAAAATGGCGCAGCGACGATGAACCGTCGTTTAACGGTACCGTCGAACGTCGGTTTATGCCGAGCGTGCTATGCCCAGTGAGTAGGATTATCACGAGAAATAGTTTGCTTCTCCAAAGTATGATGAGCGAAACCCTCAGTTCACGGTTTTATGATGCGACCAATATTAAAATTCCGAATAAAATATGCCAGAGATTTTTTCCTAAAGACATTTTCTCTCATAGACGAGTATATATGTATATATTTTTATTTTATTTATTTTTTTTTGGTTAGATAGTTTGAATTACGAAAAAAATATGTAACGCATTTTTACTTAAATTATTAAACTTTAACGATAACGTGTATCTCGTTTGATATAAAACATATCTTATTTGTAAAACATATTATAAAAAATTATAAATTGTTATTACACGAAACTGTATGCAATGTTTATTATAATGGCCGAAGAAATACACGTATCAATAGCATTTTCAAGAGTATTGTATTATGCATATCGCCGATAGTCGGGATCATAAATGTGTCGTTAGAGTTTAAACTCGATATGCGGCATTTGAGCATTGAATAATTATCAATTACCGCGATTCTAAGAATGGCGGATGTCAGAGTTTCGGAATGGCAATAAAACTCCACGATGACTCGAGTCACGATTGCTCCTCGCATATAGAAAACGATAAAGATTTTCAAGAAGAATGTGACCATGATCTTTCGGTAAAAGGATTGCGAAGAACTTTGACTTGACTTTCGAGATCCACACAACCACCTATCATACTGTTCGAATTACCATCTTAACGTTGACTCGATTATTTGGATTAATAATTAGTTTTTTCGAAACTTGCGCTAAAGAAAATTAAACGTTTTTTGAACGATTTATGTGTCTGATCGTCGTACGTTTTCCACGAATGAATACGGAGAAAGTAAAGAAAAATAAAGATGCTTGTGATCGCGCGTGATACGTGATAAATATGTATATGCAAAGCGAATGGCGTTAAATTTCACCGACCACATTGTTAAGCATCGTTCGCGCTATCCCTCGTTTTCCGTATCATTCCTCCCGAGTGTATTCACCGTTTGATATCTAACGGATCGATATTTACATCGATGTCTTCTTTACCCGTGTAACCTTAGGTATAGGTTACAACGTAAAACGGAACGTCAGTTACGATTCCCTTTATTCGAGAGAGCATTTCATCTTCGAATTTGGCGAAATAACATTTTCGCTTTTACGTTAATAATACGATCCGACGGGAGAGATTGTCGTTCCCTTTCATACAAGTTTCGAGTACATCGCATTTCGGATACCCCGTTAATTAATATTTTTCGCTATATTATTCCGCAGCGAGAAACGTTCAACTTTTCTCCGTGAAAAGGGGTTGGAGGGGGCGTAAGGAAACAAAGGAACGAGCTTTATATCAAGGAAGAATCTTTTGTTCGCGATGAAAACGTCCTACCACTGTGACGTTCGCCAACATCGAGATTACACGTTGAAGCTAGAAAGTAGCGAACTTTGTAACGTTTTGATTGAAATATTCCTTCGACCGAGTTCGCAATTATTCCCGGATGTCTGCCGAGCTGCCGTTCAACCGATGCGTAGAAATTTAAATTCCTGCTGGCATCCCGAGTCGGTTCGTTCGACCGTATTATCGGAGGCGAACGTAAAGCGATTCGATACATCTCCAACAACTTTTACGGTAAACTTAAAACCAGCTTATTCAACCACCGATGTAATCAACCGATGTACGTATCTATTACGAAACAACTTCCAACGAGGAGTTGACGATACTTTTCAACGTTTTTCTTTTAACGAGACAAAAAAAATTTGTCTATAAATTTGTAAACGTAATTTATCCCACGTGTTTCGCCTTTTTAACAAATTATCCGTATTCCATGTTTGCAACGTACGAAATAAACGACGGATATTTCTTCGCAGCGCGATATTTTTCTCCTCTACCAACGCAAATTCTTCCTTCTGGAAGATCGATGAAACGGCAATCTGTCTTTAAAATCTTTCCGTTTCGATTGATTCGTTCCTCTGGAATTCCTTTCGGAATAAAATCCCATAAAATAGTATCTCTTCGATGGAATGTCAGAATGTAAAATCGAGTCGATTCGTAAAATTATTCTCGCTCATTTTCAAATTTTCTTATTAATGGATCTTATTATTACGGATGTAATTATTCGTACCAGTAACGGGATCGCGAGATCGCGTACGAATCAATTTTAACGAGAACGATTCGTGTTTTCCTCGCGATAAAAACATTTTTCCTTGCCGCGATATTTCGAGGAAATATCGTTATAGAACGTTGCGCGTAATACAAATATAGATTTAATTGTATCGAATAAAATTGGAGATAAAAATATAAGCGAATCGGATCTATGAAAAACTACGTTGTCACGATCTCTCCGCTGCTCATCGCTCACTTTAGTCGACATGCGTGCAATGCTCTTTCATTTGTACAAAGGTAGAGTAATTCCACGACCTCTACTACCCCGCTTTGTACCGTGAGTAGAAGGGAACGTAGCAGCGAAGGCATTTACCGCCCTTTGACGGCTCATCCTTTAACGTCGTTTCTGCGTTTACGTTTCTACGAACGGACAAACGAGCATCGCCGAGCAATTTGCCTTTTCACCGTTCCTATATTCATCTCGTCAACTTTGTACACAACTGGTGCACCTTTCTTTCCTCGACAACCGATGACGAGCATTCTCGCGTTAATTCGATTAAACGAGACGACCTAATAATCGTAAAAATGCGTACGAAATATTTCATTTTTCATATTTTATTCGTTTGTTTATTTTTCTTCTTTCAATCGTTATTATCGCCACATTTTCCGCTCGCGATATTACGAATCGAGGTATTATAATATTACAGGTATAACGTTACAGTTGCGTAACGTTACGTTATAATTAAGTTTAGTCGTTGCGCTTAGTAGTTAGTTGGAAAAATTTTATCTTGATATTTCCGACATAAAACAAGTAAAAATACTTCAGGTATTTAATAGAGGAATTATTACTCTCGATTCCGTTGTTAGTATTTCACCGAAGCAGGGCAATTACGTTCCAAAGGAAATTTCTCGCATAGTTTCTTCTCTATTCATATGCCGAATGAATCGAACCTCTCGTTATTATTAAAATTAAATATTTCAAATGCTTGGTATCCGAACTTTTTTTCTTTCTCTCTTCCTTTCTTTCTTCTTTTTCTTTTTCCTTCATAAATATTTCAATTCAATTATTACGTCCAACGATTAATTTAAATCTCGAAATATTTTGCGTCTATTTGTCGCAGCGATCAGAATCTATTTATTTTGCGAATTATTCATTCTCTCTTAGCTTTATCTTTTCCTCTTCCGATATTTATATTTATATAGCGGCTAGGTACATAAATACTGGAAAGCGTTAGAAATTGATTAACCGCATTCCTCGCGAAACTTATTAACTTATCCATAACGTGCGCGCATTTTCACTCCGTTTATGTATTCAAGGTCGGCCATGAACGATTGAACTATCGGGAACGTTGAGAGTCACTGGTTATGCTATTACGCGCACTTCAGGTTAACGAACGACTAGTTAAGCCGTTCGTTAGCTCTTCATCGAGCAATCGATCCCACCGATTATTCGTCCCTAGCATTCCGAATCACGGGACATGGATCGTCACAATCTAAAAATCTCGCTCACTTTATTGACTTTTATATCTACAGTTGCAAATTTAAATTATATTACCACCATAAATTTTTGTTACGGTGATTAAATTCTATACAATCGAGTTATTACAGCGATTATTCTCATCGCCGAGCCAGCCAATAATCGATATATCGAAACCGATTTAAAATTAGGATCAACGAGTTTAACTTTAGATGACGTTATATTTAATATTATATCGTATTTAAAGCG
The DNA here is from genome assembly GCF_029169275.1 of Apis cerana. Classification (NCBI taxonomy): domain Eukaryota; kingdom Metazoa; phylum Arthropoda; class Insecta; order Hymenoptera; family Apidae; genus Apis; species Apis cerana. The sequence continues at coordinate 26,977,775 of NC_083852.1, forward strand.
TGTCGACAAATGGATTTTATCCTTCTATTTATATCTTCGTAATTAGTTATGCAACTAGTCGGAATTCTTTGCATACGATACGATAGAATCGAAGAACACTTGCAGGTTTTCGATGCACGAAATACGTTGCTTGTTCCCTTCCTTTCCGAGCGACGTTTTATGGTATCATTGACGCGATACCAAACGATTTCGCCAAAAGAACGAAGCCCCCCGATCAAACTTTAGATAATTATCGCACAATTGTAACGAAATATCGCGGGACGATGTAGGAAACGTTCATTGTTTCATAAATTAAAATGGCACGGGAGAATAATTGTTCCGCGTGAGAAACTTGCCGTTAAAAGGCAGTAAAATAATAAAATTACAAAGGAATTAACCATTGTTCTTTTTTTCTTATATTACTCCTTTTCTTCCGACTCTCGTACGATCTCTACAACTACGATCGTTAAATGAAATTTCCTATTATTCAACTAAGCTAAATATAAAATCTATATTGTAGATACTCGAATAAATTACTTAGATGAATCGTTATCGTTTCTAGCATTACATTTTTCTTTTTCTCTTTCTCCAATATACCTACCGTAGGTAACAGAAAAAGAAAGAAAATCTCTGAATATCGAACTCGATCAACTCGAATTCGATTAATTGTCATCGCGACAGAATTTAATCGCACGATTATTTCCAAGAATTAATTCTTCTAATTCTTAATTACAACTCGTTGCCAGTCATACTTTGCAACTCGTATATTCATTTTATTCGAGTTCGAGTCACGCATTTGTGACATAAATCAAAACTTAGCTTCCAAGTTGTAGAGTTCTGCTTCTAGTTATGGGTAACTCTCTATTCTATATTCATTTCGTCTGTGCTACCTCTCGTTTATGCCACCGCCATAAATGTGACGTATTTTGCATATATAGCTTTGAATAAATATAAGGACGCAACAACCTTATTTCCACTGTTATCCTTAATAAAAATAATAGGTATAAAAACACGGATGATTAAAATTTTTTTTCCTTTTATCTTTCTCTATTCGATATACATATCGTGTTTAAATATCAAATTTTTAAAATATTAATATTTATCGCATAATTTGTTTCGAATGGAATACAATTGTCGAAGGAAATAATTTTAAAAATTCATCTTGTTATTTCGTCGCGTCGTTACACACGGAAGAAGAGTTAATCGTAAAATAATTACGGTACAGTACAGAATGACAACAACGACAACAACGTGCAATGGAATCATTTCGATCGTGTTATGAAATTTAATAAAAAAATATTTCGGATAATTAAATATATGTCTGTTCGTAATAAGTTAAATAAACGTATATTTATTACTTTATATTTCTTATTGTGAAATATTTGAATTACAAATATATTTATTACAAATTTATCACACATGTATATAAATTATATATAATGTAAATTATGTATATAAACTCGATGCGTATTTATTTTTATTCGGAATTTGATCAAATGTTATTTTATTTCTTGTAATTGAAACATTATTGGATTAAGTTTTAAATGTTATCAGACTATACAAATTTTATAAAAAATACCGTAAATTATTTTTCACGCTTTATTTTAGATTTTACGTAATTTATTTAATGAAATACTTTAGAAGAAAAATAAAAATAAATATAGAAACAAAAAAATAAAAATATTCGTAATAATTAACGTGCAACGATTAAATAATATCGAATTCAAAAAAATCGAAAAATTCTCGTCGTTAGCTGTAGATTAAACTATATAGATCACAGTTACCGACTCGAATTTTCGCGTACATTAATTAGACTTCAGTCGAAGATAGAACGAAGCAAAGATAATTAGGATGAATATACTATGGAATGCCGAATAGACACGGGTAATGAACCGAGAGTCCAAAAGCACTATCTAGTGGCATCGTGATATTTGCATTTGCATCTATCTACATCTACGTTTCTGTTATCCGCGATTACGTTACGTATTTACGCGAATTTTCTGAAATTCTATCTCCAGCTATAACTCACGAAAAAGAGTAAAATTAATTTAATCCACGTCGTACAATGTAAATTATATCGTACGAATCGATATAAATGGTTTATCATTTAACTTTATTTTTATGCGATGCGAATAACGGATACCGAAGTAGGTCAGGGGCAGATAAGTGAAAGACTATGGAAACTACGTAAATTGAAATTTACTTTTTCAAACAAGAATTTTAAAAGTTTCTTCGTAAAATGTTTAAGATAAAAAAAAATAAATAAATAACAAGTTTCACTTATATTTAATTATAACTTTGTTTTTTTTTTTTTATATTTAAATATTTTGGATCGATCTTAAAAACTTGGAGAAACATTACGTTTACATAAATTAAAAAGCGATTAAAGAGCAAAGTAATGAGATAAAAATTTGAACGTTATTTTACGCTGAGACATCATTTTATACGATACAAATCTTTGTTAGAATACGTATACAATTTATGATCGGAAAGAAAAGAAAAGAAAAGAAGGAAAGAAAAAAGAAAAGGATAAGCAATTCTCTTGGAATTATTACCAGAGATCTATCGATAAAACTTCATACTAGACGGTATTCTTTTATCTTTCAAGATCTTTGCATTCTAAAGGGAAGAATCTTTTATATTTAATATGTATATTTCATTATTATAGAAAATGATTAAAAAAAAATCTATAATACGATATAATCTCGATTATACTCGATTATCGTCGTTCTTTTCCTGATAACCGAAGTGTCGATACATTCGGTAATCTTTTTCGTATTTTACTTTACATTCTCAATTGTATATCTTCCAATCGATTTTACGTTTGTAAATGAGATTAATCAAATTCCTCTTACGTGACGAATTCAGAATTCACCATCGTTATATTCTCTTATACCGTAATCAAACGATCGTTCTCGTTAAGAAGAATTAAATCTGACAATGGTAATAATAATACGTTTGATTAATCTTGAGATCGATTTGACTACTAGTTTCTTTGTTTCTTTGTAAAATGGAATAAAATGAAAAGAGTTTTCCGAATTGGAAAATCAATTAACGCGAATTGTAAGAGCATAAGTTGAAGTTGATATTTCATTTCAAAGGATCGCAATTAGATTCTCACTATCGTCGAAAGGTTTCAAAATGCTCACCAACTAGTAATAATCCGATGATCCATTTGTCAAAGTGAAAAACATGGTTACATAAATAAAAGCGAATTCGTTAATCACGCAATGATTTTCCACCGATAAATTTTCACTATCCAGAACTTATTTCGCAAATTTGTAGATTTTTGCATAATTAATTGGAGGAGAGAATTTTTAAATCCATAATTGATACACGTGATACGAAAAACCGAAAATGTTAAGATTCTCCGCTATTTCGAGAAGCTGAATAAAATTTTAAAACAATATAGTCGTCTACAAAATTACAAAAATAATCCCGATATGTTTAAATTCTTTCTTCCCTCATGATCTTTATAATTAGATTATTCGATGCAATAATGTAAACGTATAACGCGATACAGCTTTCTCTTCGCAAATATTATCTAAACGGTTAATCGTTTAAAGTACAAAAAGATAGGAGGAAAAGTTATTTAACCATGTTTTATTTTTCAAAAGTAGAACAATTCTTATCAAACTAATAACATTTATTTGAAATTATTTCTTTTTATTTCGCGTAATAAATTGAAAAATTATAGGGAAGAATACTTTTCCAATTAAAAATTTGAGAGAGGTTAAAGATAATGAAGAGTTAAAAGTAATCTGCAAAAAGTTTATCCATATTGGATATTTAATTTGTATAAATTTCAATAAATCGCGAAAATCTATAAAGGGAAAATTTATAAGATAAATTATTTTACGTATATACGATATAAACGGATGTGGATCGAAGTTCTATAAAAAGTGTTGCGACGTTATAATTTGATAAATTGGATGACACATAGAACATCAAATATTAAAGAAACGATCGGTATATATACTTGAAATGTTCGCTAATCTATTTCGTATTCGAAAATTTTATCAACGTTGGAAACGTTTTCGAAAAACGTAAGTATTTTATCGTATTAACGCGCCAGTAACTTAATTCGCTAAATTTTCCATCTATCTATAAATTTTCTTAAATTTCATTCGTTTCAATTCCACGTAACCATTCTTATCTTCCATTCATTAATCACGCGTAAATCCAATCCATTCGTTTCTCTATTCCATTACGCTGATCCATCGATTCGTTTTTTCTGTCGCATCTTTGTCATCGTTGACCTACATTTTTTCACGCGTATCATTGATTCGTAAAATCGTCCAATGGATCGATGACTACTTTACAACGTAATTCTATAAACTTTCGTTTACGCGGAATATTGTTTTTGCGTGTTTTTTTTTCTTTTACTCGGATATTCTTTTTCAAACAAATTACCAAGACATGGACTTCGTCAACGATGATGATTTCGATATTTGTTCGAATAAGAAGCTGCTTCTTTCCCTTCGTCTTTCCTACTTACACGAAACTACAAACAGCAGCCGTTGGCGGTCGGTTTAATTAAAATCTTCAACTACGATGCGTCTAGCGCACCTATCGTTCGTTCACTGCCTTCTTCCTTCTTTCCGACCATTCTCCTTTCCACGTTACATTTCTTGGCAATGACGGTTGTTGGCCACCGGCCAAGATCAACCGATTCGCGATATCACCGTAGAAGAGGACGCATCCAACCGAGATAACGTAATTAAGACTTTTACTTTGAAATCTCACCGCGCTCGTCCCATTCTCCTTCTTTGCTCTCTTAAATTTACCACTTTTCACAGATTATCGCGCCGTCTTTAATTCTCCACCGTTATTTTCAATGGACGAAACAAAAGCTTTTTTTCTTCTTATTCCTCTCCTTTCTCGTCGCGATTGTTACGAGATAGTTTCAGCGCTTAAAAATAGATTTCCTCGAGGCGCTATCTTTTAATTTGCCGTCAACAACGACGTCCCGCGTACTTCACGATTACGACGACGAAATTCGACGCGTTAAAGAAACAAAAAAAAAAAAAAAGAAAGAAAAAAAAGAAAAGGGAAAAAAGCGTAAAACTTACAACGATTACTTACGATTGTATATATGTATAATCTCTTAAACAAGTTACTCTGATTTAACATTGGTCGAGATGTCGACGACACGTCGCTCGTTGCCGAGCACAATGGAATAAGAGAATGAAGCAAAGAAGAGGTTGGAAGTGAAAGGATAGTCGGACGAGGAGGGAATGGGAGGATCCCGCGGTAACTTTGGAAACGTAGAGCCACTTTGTATTCCGAGATTCATTGTTCACCGCAACTCGAGTAACCTACAAGCTTAAGCCATGTATTATGCGGGACCACCGGCAAGACGCCATATAAATGCCCCGGAAGGTTACTCTTCCCTGTCGGTCCTTATCCTGTTCGCGGTCTGACTTGTCGTGTTGCGTGTCACTCCGCCTTAAACAATACCATCCTACCTACCTCCACGAATCTCTACTTTCCATACGTGAAAACGTTTATCGCTATTTTCTACGTTCGCCGTCTATTTCGCTTCGTTTCGTTTCCATAATGTATCACCACCACGGTATTTTAATTTCGATCAATGTCTATCTTCGAACAATGTACATCCAACGAGTTTCTCATGTAATAATTTTAAAAACCGAATTTTAAAAATGGAATTTTCCGTCAACAATTTAAAACTAATCGGATATCGGATTGAACGGAAAAAGATTTTGACGTGCTGATCTGTTTATTTGAATAAACAATTTAAAAGAGAAGAATCGACGACGCGTTTGTCCGATTGTCCGTCTCGCGACGAGAAACAGAAGTTTTGTCGTTATTGGGTGGCGATCGAATAAACCGTAATAACTTTTCTCCGGCGGCAGTTTAATCGCGATCGACAACAGTGGCGAGTGCAATAACCCAGACGCTGTATCCACTTTCCTGGTAACCGTAATTAAACGCACGTGTCACTGGGAACGATAACGCTTTGCGATATGTCGGCATCGCGAACCAGATCCGGTGGGAACGTCGCATCCGCTTCAAGATAATTGTGACCGATCGCTCGTTACGAGCCTCGTTAACCACGAGAACCGCTATCGCTTCGAACCGCCGTGCTTGTCATTGCGGATATTAGCCTCGGATCGTGCCTCGAGCCTCGCGCCTACATTCGTCGAAACCACGTCGATCCTCCTAGACCACACCGATCCTATCGAAAAATCCGTTTAAGATTAACTACTCCCGATATTCCACGTTCGTTTCCTAACCCGGCGTTTCGATCCTCGGGTCGTCAACCGCGATACCACGTTTCTCTTTACTTCCCTAGTAAGTGTAACAAATTACGCGTGGTTCGATGTTCGTGCGTATCGAATATCCGTAGAAGTTATGGATAGAAATTCGTTTTCTTTTCTTTCAGTCAGTGACTTTTCGCTATTCGAATTTCTCGTTTGTCTATAAAGATATCGTAGAGATTTAGAGAAAAGATATATTCAGATGTATCATCGAAAGTAATATTTGATAGCAACGCTGAATAAATATATTACATTTAAATCGTACGCGTACAATTAAACCACGTAACGTAACATATGCGATAGGAATTTTAAACGGACATTGAAATTATAATTATATCTCTATTTTATATTTCAATTAATTTATATTCAAATTGATATCGAATTATGTGCACGTGTATATCGTGTATCCAAATTGATTACTTTACTCTTAAACACCGTTGACCAAAGTTTATAAAACAAAAATTATTTTACGCAACGTTTTCGATTCGTTGGAATACTTCGTTTAAAAAAATTAATAAAAAATAAAAATCGTTCGGCGCGACGAACAAAAGTTATCCAAGTTATTTTTTAATTTTGTTGTTTAGAAAAATAAAATTTTGATTCGACTGCTGCGATTCCGCGCCGCGCTAATGCTCATTTCCATTATTGGTCGACGTAACATTTTAGGATGCAACCTGTTTCGCGATAAATCAAAGCTTCGATCGTAGTTTCTGAAAGCGTTTTCAAACTACCGGAAAGGCCATCAGTTTCCACGTTTCTGGTTACACGTGGTCCGTGACAAATCGAAGCTTAGTGGACCGAATCTCCAATAGTAGTGTATGCAAGTTTCCAAGTTGCAAAAATCATTGTTCCATCGTTTTATACGCGCGTACGAAGATGAAAATTATAACTTGCTTTAGGCATGACGAACGAAAAATAGAAAGAGAAGGCAAAAGGAAAGAAAAAGAAAAGCGGAAACGATGAAGAAACGATGGTTCGGAGTAGCGTGGATATGCGAGATATTTTTGCTCGCGGGTATTTTTCGAGTCGAAACGGAATTTTCGAGGTGGCTCGTGTACACCGGAGAAACCGTCGAAAAGATCGATCGAAGCCAGACAGCTTGAGAGTCAACTCTTCAGACTCTATAGCCACTCGAGTAAGCATCGGGGAGCAGTGTATTTCTAGAACGGATGAAATTCTTTTCAAGATGGTTTATCGTCAGGAATAAATGACCTCAATTTTTACACCAAGTACGTCGTTCATACGTATTACTCTTTCGTCATATTCGTTATACCGTTTCGCTCGATTTTTCTATCCCAAACGCGATGTCATCTTTCTTTTTACGCGTTTACTTTTCACGCGTTAAGTCCTGAATCCATCCTCTCTATTTTTTTAATCCGAGCAACGATAGAACATGTTCCCTTTACGCGTTACAATCTATCGATCCCTACTTTCCGTCCGTTTCTTCGCGCACAACCACTTTCATGCGATAAAAAGATCGTGTCGCGCAAAAGTCAAACGCTTATGCGTACCATTTTTAAAATCCAACTTCGATATTTCAAGATTTTTCCACTTTTCTTTCTTCACTTTCGATTTATCATCTTTTCCACTCTTTCTCTCTTTTTTACCTGACATCTCGCTCTTTCTCGTCGCCACTTTCCATTTGTCTATAGATTTTATCCTAGATTTTATCCTATGGGTAAAAAAATTCGAATACTAATATTCTCGGCGTAACGAGTAACGAGACCGATATATTTTATCGGGACGAGTTCCTCGTTTCGAATCGTGATCGACGATAATCAAACGATCGATGAAGTAAACGAAACACGGGATCAAGAGTTTCGAAATTCGCAAAGTTTTATTTATATCGGGCAGTGACACGTTGGTAACGAAACTACCGTGCGTGCGATTGCATTCGAATGGGAAACAACGCATACGTCGAATGGTCAAATATCGCTCGCGTTGCCTCTTGCGCCTCACCTATCTCCACGCTCTACACTTTTTCCACGAAATACGTTTCAACAACGGATGATCGCACGTAACGATCGACTTTAGAGAGGCGTCGAAAAGATCGAACAGAAAAGAAGAATGTATCCAAGATGTTTTGTTCTTTTTGCCACGCGTATACGTGATAAATTTCGCCAACGAATTCCCATCATTCGCACGAACCCAATTATCCCGTTAACGAACGAACTATCTCTTGCCAAAGCTTTTTCTTATCTTCGTAAAAATCGTGAAAATCATTCTTTGAATGTTATTCGTCAAAATTTAGATTCTTCGATTCAATCGCAAACTCTTAAAAATACTTGGCTCGATAACGCGAATTCGCTTATTGTTCGGTAGGAGGAAGAAGAAGGAACGAATCGGGATGAATCGGAATATCGATGGGAAGATAGTGGCGCGACTAAAATAAAGTAGACGATAATTAAACGGATGGGCGAAAGGGAGAGGAGGACAAAAGTTAGGCGAGAGGGTGAGAAGATGATACAGTTAGACGTAAAAGGGACAGAGGGGCGAGAAAAATAAAAAGTGAAAGAAAGGTGAAAGGGGAGGGGGAAATGGTTGGTTCACGGGCGAGCGACAACGCGAATCATTTTCCCTTAAAGCTCCCTTTGCCCCGGCCAGTGTTCCGTTCCGAAAGCAATTTGCTCTGCGGACCGTTGTGCCACCGTATATACGCCACCTCCTCGTGGATCCAACGGACTGGCAAAAAAAGGATTCAAGGGTGGGGCTCGTTACGTCTCTCGGATGAGGTGAATTCAGAGTGCAAAGGGTAGAGGGTGGGGGAAGGGAAACAAGTCAGAATTCTCTTTCGAGTTAACCGCGGAACAGGCTCTCAGTTTCCGGTTAGTCGGTCCCAAGTTGTGGACATTCCCCGTTCCGCTATTACGATTTTTCTCTCGATTCAAAGGACAACGTAATTCGCTTCATCGCGATTTACCGATTCTCATTTTTTCCATTACGTTTCCCGAATACAACCGTACGAGGTCCCGAAACGCGTCGTTAAGCTTTAAATTTCACCTTCTTATCGTTCTTATTTATTTCTTTATTTTTCCACGATGATTTCCGAATTTAATTTTTCCTTTTTCTTTTGTGTACGTATAATAAGAAACGTAATTGAAAATATAATACGGTAGATATAAGATTATATAAGAGTAAAAGTAGATTTAAATAACTCATATTTTTTTATTCCGCTTATTCTCTCTAAAGTAAAGATAATAAAGTGGCTGAAATAATTCTAAAAGCTACTTTTAACTTTAGAAAAATAAAAAATTCTTCCGAGCACAAGTTCTGATTTAAGCTCCATCGGAAATCTCTCGGAGGATTATTATTAAAAAGAAGATTATACGATTCGTACGATTTTCCAACATTTTCAATTACGGAATTATGTTTTAGAATTCGAGATCAAATATCTTCGGATTATCTAAATGTAACGGTAAGTGGAAAAAGCACATCATATCGAATTAAGGACGAAAATATCGTTTATTGGTAAATTTTTTGAAAATCATATAAAAAAAAATTTTTTTCAAAAAAAAGAAAAAAAACACCGCGTTGAAAATCGATCGATTAGGCGACATTCCATCCGCGAAACAGATTTACACTTTCAAGTTATTATCTTTCGACTTTCAAAGTTCGAATCGATAAGATGGAGAAAGGAATTTTCTTTTTCGAGTATTTCGAGTTCACGTATTCTTTCGCATCTTACCATTCTCATAAGAATATATAAAATTTATATCGTTACATATATCGATATATATATAAATATTTAAAGGGATATTCTCGATCGATAGATACTCGTTACTCGAGTTCGATTCGAAATCTTCGGCGAAGTGAACGCGATATTCTTTTCGCGAAATAAATAAGGAAAAGATGGTCGGTCGCGACTCGGTCTAGAGAAACCTTTCTCCGTCTTTTAAAAATTGTCACTCTCTCGTCCATCTTCTCCCTTCGACCGAATCTTCGATTCTCTCTTCAAATTAATCGCAATCCTCTCGAGATTAATCCATTCAGGAATCCAACTTCGCATTTATCGGTTTTACGCCCCCCCCCCCCTTTCTTTCTTACTTTTTCATCTTTCAGCTTCTTCTTCTTTTATAACAAGGGGACAATTTTCGCGGAATATTTCGCGGAGTGAAATCGCGACCGATACGACTCGTTTCGAATCGATTCTACTTCGATTTCTCTCCCAACGCGTAGCAGTTGGGAAAATTGGCGGAAAAAATTGGTAAAATTCGAATCGATGCTGGATAAAAATATACTTTTTTCCCTTTTTTTTTCCCTTTTTACGTCTAATTTGGGACGAAAACAAAGATAAAAAAAAATATATACGATAGACACGTGAATTTTCTCCATTTATTCCTCCCGATATATTTGTCGAAGCGTGAAACGAGCGATGAAAAGCGAGGAGGAGTTTTGACACACGCGATTCTCGCGATCTTTCATTTGGAATCGGACGATAACAGACTTAACGGGCCTTGAGAATAATGGAAAGAGGATAGAGGAGGGGGTAGAGAAACAGCAGCCATTGATCGTGGCCTTCTATCGTGTACGTATAACACGCGTGTATTGGCGGAAACAATTTCTGCGTGGCGTCAAAGCTGTGCCGATAACCGTATGGCAGCTAGCTAACTCTCGTTACTCGATTCACGGTTCACCTTTGTCGAGGAAATCCTTCTCTAACAAAATTCAATATTCACCGAATGGTGTGCGGATTCGCGTTGCAAAAGATTACAACCTGCCACCTTCCCGCTCCCTTCTTTCTCCTTTTTCCATATTTTTCTACAACGTGTTGGAAGGTACGAGGTAATTAAGCTTTTCGCGTGAATCGCGACAACATAAAGAAGATCAAAATTATGGAAAAAACATTCTTCGCCTCTTCGATTATAAAATATCGTTCGATGATATTCCGCTTTAAATTTCGCAGTAAATACGCTACTCTCCTGTCCTCCGACTACGATAAATCTTACTTTACCCCTTTTCTCTTTACTCTCCGCTTTCTCCCGCCACAATTTCACCCTCTACCTCCTAATACAAATTTTCTCTCCGTTCTACTCGCGCCCCTCTTTTCCTTTTCTCTTAATATCCCTCAATCCCAATATACCTCCCCACTTGTCCTTATAATAGACCATTTGCCGAGCTCTACGAGTTCTCTCCCTCCTCGCGTTTAAATATATTTTCATCGTTTTCGCTTCGTCCGTAATTGTCCGATTTGATCCTTTAAATGTTCGAATTACTTATCGAAGATCGTACATGTACATCTCACGCACAAGCAATCGCGTTATTATTATTTGCGTCGATCGAAACGTGATTTTATAGTTTAACCTTTGCGCTCCACCTTCCATTTACTCGTCCCTTACCAACTTTCCAGTTTAACCAACAGCGACAGCGCGATATCGATTATGCCCACAGGTATTTTCAAATTTAGTATTATCGCAATGTAACGTTTCGGGAAATGATGCGTTGGATAACGATAAGCCGAATCGATTGTAAAAATGAAATTGCGACTACGTCGCTCGAGTCGAGGATTTGGATATTATCGCAATCACGTTATCGTAACGTAACGATGAGATGCACGCTGTTTCCTGCGACCTTGGATCGTAATCTTAAGGTCGGTCGGGTATAAGTTACGAAAGCGAAGTGGGAAGAAGCGGGAGGAATTCCTTCGATCGATCATCCATCTGACGAGTAAAATCTTTCGATCGACGCTTCAACTTTGATTCCAAAACGCGAAAAAACTTGATAAATTCTATGGTCGATGGACGTAGTACGAGAAACGTGAAAAATCATTATTGTATCGGACGATGGAAAATGAAAAATAAACCATTCGATTAAACGATTTTGTTGGACGAGAGAACGATCGATTTTGGAAGATTGGAAGGATTCTCCGAATATTCGAAGACGGCGACAGGCAAGGAAGTGCCGAGACATAGCCGCTTAGACAGTCTGAGCGTCATCCTGATTCCATTAAGATGACGGCCCACCGGGGGCTTATGTTTCTCCAGACCGCTTTCGAATATATATATATATATGTACTTACTCTATTTACCATTTACCATTTACCATGCAGTGTTAGAGTAACTAATTAATAAAGAGGCGATAGATATCTTACATAGCGTATTTCCAAATCTACAATCGCAGTTAATATTAAAATTTATGTCATTTATATTTAGTTTGATAAATAAATGTATATAAATGTATACGTAAATGGGATACATTTAACGGCTAATAATTTAAAGATTACGTTGATTCGAAAACATTTTTCAAGTGTACGTGCTATCGTAAGTGAATTACCCTCGTTTCACTTTGTGTGAAACGGAATCAACGTTCCAACGACGCAAAACCTTTATTCGCGTACTTTTTCCGTTACGTGCAGAATTAATAGAGGCGGAATAGAGGGGAACTTATCTCGAGAAAAGGCAAAGAAAATATGAGAATTTAAAGCAAACCCCGCATTTCAAACGACTGAATAACAGTTGTAATTTTTTTTTATCCGATACTACATTTTACATACGTGTATCGGTACGTCTTGAATCGAAATGTAACAACTTGTACGAAAAAAAAAGTAAAAAAATAAGAAAACGAATCTTAATTCTTACCTTTTACGAAAGATTCATCGTAATAACTTTTTGGAATATATATATATAACTTCGAGAAGACGAAGGAAAGACGCGATCCAGTCGATTTGCTAGATTTCGCGTCCATTTTATTAGAGGAGCCATTTACCCCAAATAGCAGAAAATGACGGGCAATTATTTACTACGACTGGTCGAAATAGTGAAAACTGGAAACAGCCGGTCTAATTTCATGCCAGAATAACCACCGCGGTCGAGACCATTGAATAGAGGCAAGTAAGGGAGACAAGTTGATTTCTGCCGTTCTACCGCGTACGTATACCATTACATCCATTTCATCAAAATTCTACCGCTCAAAATCGAGATTGTTGCTGCTAAATCGAAATATTTTCTGGACATCAACCTTCGGAGTTCGTCTTCCGATCCATCTTTTCCATCTTCTTTTAATTGACAAGTTCGCGTTATATTCAAACGCGCAACGACTTCAATTACTATAAAATTTATAAAACGTATACAACGAAACGAAACGAACGTCGATCGTATCCATCTACTGATGAAACTAGATCCGATCTATCTTCTCGTCTGGTAAAATTCCAGAGCACGAGGTCAATCGGTATAACCTTGTAAGAATCAGCGTTATATGGGCGATATATACGTCGTAGCGCATATACGGCTATGAGATTCGGAACGAAGAGATGGCCAAGATTTTCGACGCTTCGCTTTGCATACTAATAGCTCGGTAATATCCTTTGTATTATGCGCAACCCTCTACCTATCCCTCTTTATGTACCTATATATATATATATATATATATACTCGTTCACCATGGTGCCACAGTAACCAGAGAATCTGCATATGGATATGGTGGTGTGTTACAATACTACGTTCCGTTATCGCAATTTGCATCTCACGTGGTAATGAGTTGGTAGGAATTAACGTTATGGAAAGACGTTGTGGAATCGAATAACGGAGGGAGAGAGTTACGTCAGGGGGAAAACGTCTTACCGTCCTTGACTCAACGGACCGAACAACAAAGTCGATTCGGATTAAGATGCTCGTATCAAATCTACGAGATTTAATTCGTTATTTGAGAGAGAGAAAAAGAAAGAAAATCATCAACTTTAAATATCGTTTCGTTGGTCGAGTCGTTCGCGTCTTACTTCCTTATCGCGATAGGCCAATCTACCGACCATATTATATATACCACGGTTAGTTGCGTGTTCCCGTTGCACGCGATGCCATACTGGTGTACGCCTAGCGTACTAGTTTCTTTTTCGATGTAGCAATTAGACGAGCATCGTGAGGATAATTACAAATACGCTACATGTACTCAATTTTATTCATACCACTTATCGAGCCGCCGTGGAATTTCCGAATATGTAAATACCACGATTTTAAACCTTACCGATTAAACGAAATTCGACACACCAACGATTTGTCGTAAATTATGTAAATGGCCGTAAAGAATATCCATGGATTTTTAACTTCCGCTCGCGATGATTTTTATCAAACTGTATAGAGGAAACGTGTGTAGAGGTGGGAAGAGGGAGGGATTATTTTCTCGTGCAACGCGAAGGGCGTTAAATCCTACATTTGACGTAACGGAATTACCAGGGATACAAAGAGTCGAAATAACTGTAAACGGATTTCGAGTATTCGCTCGAATATGTATTCCGATCTACTCAACGGAGAACATTTCTTTTTTTTTTCTGCCTACGATTTTATCGCATCGACACGGAAATCAGCTTCTTCGACGATGCGAAAATCACGGTTTCGCGTAAAACGAACGATCGAAATTCCTTCGAAATCGATCGATATTTATTTCCTTTTCTCGACTCGCTTCGAGCAACCATACTTTTATCGCGCAAAGACTTTCTCGATCAAAGCACAACAATCTTGCTGTTATTCCGATTATTATTATTTCATTCGAAAAAACTCGATGCAATTTTCGAAAGCGAAGCAATTCAATCGATACTTATTTGAATTTTTTCAACCAACTCATCAACGTCGGATATATCAAACATCGTATTAAACGCCGTAATAACTTTTTTTTAAACTTTTAAAACGTTTAATTTTCTTCGTTTCCGTTGGCAAGTAATTACTCGAGGGGAGAATCGTGGAAAAAACGGAAGTGGTGGGTCTGGTGAAATTGCAACCCTTCTTACGGGATTTTCAGCCCAACGAGAATTTTTTCTCTCCTTGTTTTGAGAAAAAAAGAATTTAGACAACACGAAAGTCGGGGAAAAAGTTGGATCTTGATACGTCGTTCCTCGTTGCGACGCGGAATTGAACCGTGTGACCGGGTAAAAGAGCAAGCGGCAAGTATTCGTGCACGGTGAACGAAAACGACTGTGGACCGTCTTCCCCATTTCCGACGCAACTACCATCGCTATCTTACCTCTAAACAAATTTAATTAAAGTCGAGACGAGCAAGAAAGTGCCATTCTCGAGGAAATTGAAATTAGACGCAGGATTCGTCGCTTTTACCTTTACTTTTCTTTCTTCCATCTTTTCCTCCTTTCCCCCCATCCTTCTTCCTTTCTCTCTTTCCTACAATTTGTTACAATTTATTTCCCTATATACTTAGTTTCGTCGGTATCATTTGATTGATAAATTAAACGTAACATTTTATTACCTCCGTAATGTTTGACTTGACGATATTTCAACTCGTAGATATTTCATCTGTAAGATAATTCCGAACTGACTTGCGAACGAGTAAGAAACATCGCGTAACAAACAATCGAATCGACTTTTGTTCGAGCGAAAGAGGAAACCGAGATCGGTTTGTATCGAGCTGTCGTTCTTAGAAAGAGTTATTTTACGATTGGTACACGCAATCGCTACGCTTCTCCCCCTCTCCCTTTTTTTCTTTCCTTTGTACGAACAAACGCTGGATTCGACAATTTCCTATCTTCGCTTTTCTTATTTTCTGGAAATTCGATGTAACATCGCTTCTGCGTTAAATTTCGAGAAAAAGCAGTTTAAGCGATTAAAAGAATCATATTAACGAAGAGGAGGTTTTTGCAGATCAACGCAATGGATAATTGCCTATCTTTCGATCATAGAGAAAAATACAAATAATGTTAAACACGTTACCAGAAATAAGATCGATTCGTATTTATTCGCGCGTTTAAAGAGTGCAGAAGCAACTTAAATTCTATTTCGAGTTAATCGCTTGGAACGATATAATCGACTTTGAGCAAGAGTTATTCTCATACCGAGAATTCTACGAAGAATGGAAACTTTATCGATTTTTTAAATGTTTGTTTTAACGTTTGTTCGAAAGATAATTTGAAAATGATCCAGATTATTATAAAATTCAATCATCTACTATGGTTAATTACGAGTACTCACTTATATGGTTGACGTAGAAATTTTGGATCTATCGGATTTTGCATTACCGATTTAGAGAAACGTACAATTTAAACGATCGTATGCGCTTTGTCGCTCGATCTCACTTAATAAATTCCTCCATTACGATTCGATAGCCAAATACGATTTAATTTGGCATACTAGAATGATAACGACAAACACGCTTCAATGAAGCTTCTATATCTATAAGATTTTGATATTCAACAAACGCGAAAAATCATCGAATTTCAATACTTTACCTAAGGTAAACGAAGCTCGCGTATGTCAAATATCGGGTAAAACGGTTTACTATTCGCCGTTGAATCGCTTTCGCTCGATGCAAGATTGATCTTGCCAAATTTAATTGACTTAACCGACTTGGAATAATTCTGTTTGTCGACAAATTATCGAGTTACTCGCTTGCCACTAACTTTTAAGAGTAAGATATATTCGCCTCGCTTCCATTCATTACCATTTCCAATTTTTCTCCACACGAAAAAGAAAGTATATATTCTGCTTTTTCTTTCATCGTAGATCAAATTCAAGAAACGATCGAGTTCTTGGAGAAATTTCTGAAAAACTTCTGGTTATATGTAAGTACCAATTTCCATGAAATCGTCGAAAAAGTCAATTTCAATTTTAGGCGATAAGTTTTGCGTTTTCCAACGAGGTAAAATTAAAATCTGTTATCGATAATTTCATTTATGTATTTCGCGTATATGCGAATAAAATCAAAACTCACATTGGTCGCATTCGAACAAGATTAAATATGCTTTCAATAACGATTACTTGTGTTCAATTTTTGATTAATTACCAAAAGTTTTTTTTTTATATTTACATTTACGTCATGTGTGTCTTTTTAAAAGATGAAAAGAGATATCACGAAATGGCTCGGCTTGATCAGTTTGCGGTATCGTATCGTATCGCGATGTCGTTTTCAAACCTGCGAGTCCTTGGACAAAAATTTTAAATGCGACGTATCGGTATAATTTTAAATGCATTTTCCATTGTTATTACTTTAATAACATGCAAAGATTCATCGTCATTATGACGAAGGGAACAATTTTTAACGTTCTTTTTTATTCGTTTTATTCGAATTACAAGAGTTTATTTCGAACAAGTTATGAACAAAATTTGACGACAATTTCAGGATAAATTATACGATGATTCGTTTAAAATTATGATGATCTTGGCGAAATTCATCTATTTCCTCCATGAGTTTTCGGATTAGAAAAGTTGAAGGATCGTTTCTGTCGTTTTTTTTTTTTTTCTTTTTTTTCTCTCATTTCGAGCGAAAAGTCACGGAGCGGGCCAAAGGTGTGTTTATTCGATGGAACGATTCACTTTAGAGTTTTAATCCGTTTTCCATTAAAAGCTTTACAAACCTCTAACGGCTGACATTTTATATCTATCCGATTTTTCCCGTAGCAAAATAACGGACAATGCAGTCGTTGTATCATTCGTATTGTTTCTCGTACTAAAATCATACATCGTTTCTAACGGAAATTTTCCCGTTTTGAAAAATATTTTATAGTCATTTCACTATCGTATATTTTATAATCGATCAATTTTATACAAGACGTTGCATTTATAAATATAGAAAAATATTTGATCATCTTACCACAGGCTTTCGTACATTCGAATCTACATTTCATTTCTTGCGTATCTCCACTCTTGGTATATTACGTTATGTCCTTTAAAGAGAAGAGCGCGCCTTATTTGCATCGACGTCGTTTGAGTTTCGTTCAATCTACATCTTTCTCTTTACTCTTCGAATAAATTTTAGCATTAATGTTATAATGGAGAAAATGAAAGAGGAAAAAAAAAATAACAAAATTACACGAAATGAGAGTGAAGTGTTACGTTTCTACGAAATGAATAGAGAGGAAATTTGTATTACCTTTGTCTTAATTTCTCAGAAATTAACCGTTGCGCTAAAAATTGTCATTTTTCGTTATATTGGAATAAAACCGACAGAGCGTATCTTCCTCACTTTTTCGATATGATTGCGAGATACGCGAAATAGACAAGCACGAATTCGATTTACGATACGGATAATTAGTCGGGATATTAGCAGAGGATGAATCGTGTATGTAATTAATACGCGAAAAGCTCAAGGATCGATTACGGACACTGCTTTCGCACGATCGTTAAGAAGCCAGCTAATTTAGAAATTTAGAAACGATATACCTCGAGCAGACAAAGATGTTACATCGACGCGTAATAAAATAAATAAGATTATGATAAAGCAACGAATCGTAAGTTAGACTCGAACGTCACGTATCTAAATTCTCAACCGTACTATTACAGTCAGTTCGAAGATAAACCGAATCCGACCGAACCTTTTTTACGAAATCTCGATATCTTATTCTCTGTATTCCGTCCAACTAAAATTAACGATGATTTTACCTTGGATTAATTTAAACACATCGATTCAACGGGGAATTGAAAATTTCATCGTTTCGTTCAAGATAATTAATTCGATTCTAATTCGATTTAAAATTATTAATGCTTATTTACAATGTTTACAATGTAATTATTTGCGTAGCTTTCGTATATATCTTTCTCGATCTGATATTTATGCTAATTAAAAATAGTTAGTTTAAACAAATTTTATACGTATATGTATACATGCGTGTCTCGTCGAAGCTTTATCAAACGAATAGAATAAAAGGAAGAATGATCGATAGTCGGTGCGACACGCGATACGATGAGTTACGATTCGTGATGATTCCAATTAAACGATAATTCCGTAATAAGTGATTAAAATCGATGACTCGTGACTATCTCGGTGCGAGCGTTATGCGAGATACGCGTACCAATTAGCGGAATAATCTCGTTGTTTAGCTCGATTGGGACTACTTGCTGCTAAATCTGACCCTCCTGTCGTGCATCCTGGTGATAAACTTGAACGGGATACCAGTCTCTTAGGAGTACGATATCACTCTCCGTTCTCCGTCTTTGTCCTTCTTGTTCGATTTATGAAATTTACGAGCAATACCGTCTATTCCGTTTACTCTCGAGGAAAATTGCTTTTCGACGATAAAGGAAACTACGAAAATTGAATCGAACGTTCATCGCGAATAAAGAAAATGCACGTGCGAATTTACTAGTTACACGATCGATCTTATTTTTTCCCTTAAAACGAATTCGTATATATAAAATGTCATTTTTCAAAAGATTTTTCTCACAATTTAGCTTTCTATTTATTTTTTTCGTCCTTGATGGAAGCTCTTTGATTTGATCGAACCAAAAAATCGTTTCATCGTTAGATCCCATAGATATTCTACATTTATATATATTATCTACATTTATTATCTTCGATCGAATTATTTTTTATAAATTCAAGTTTTGGAGGCAAATGCAAATTTTATACACTCGCGCGTTTAAAATCATTTTTCTTCGATATCTACTTCGTAATACCATTTATTTTCATAACTCAGCGTTAAACTTTATTGCTTACTTATTTACGCGCGAATCGAATCCATTCGTTGATTTACAAAAATCTCTTTTTCTTTTCAACCGTTTTAATTTCAATACAAAAATTAAAATTTATATCGTACCACATCGCCGCTTCCGTAAACTGCAATTCAGTATTTTGGAAAAATACTTTTAGTTGTTTCGATCAATTTTATTTTTCGTACGTATAAAAAAAAAAATATGTCAGTAATGAATTATTCGCATTTTGTTTCGTTTTATCAATAACTTCACTTTTGCGTACAGAATTCAAGTTTCATATAAATTTTGATTATAAAATCTTGTTGTAGCATATTTGTTCGCATCCTATTCCGCACTGCATGGTTTTATCTACTATATTCGTACCGTTTTCGAAATATCGGTTTATTTGTCTAACGGAAAACGTATCAAATACAAATATACATATAATATCGGAATGTTCCCCAAATTTTGTTTTTATGTAAAATTTAATTTTTAGAGTTTTCCATTTTTAAAAGTTACTACCATTTATTTACGTCTCGTTCTTTATTACCCGTTTCTGTGCGAATCTTATCTTCGTATCGTATAAATTTCATTAATGTAATTAGAAAAAAAAAGAAAAGAACTAAACTTCCATAAAAGTTGGAATTCTCTCATATGAAAATATGTATTAAAAAATTGATGATAAATATAGGAAATATACAAAGAAGAATCAACATTTCTTCTTCTTTTCCTGAAATAAAATATCATAAAAATCTTTTCTATTTCTTTTCTCCTCTCTTCTTTTAGAAAGGAAATGAATCCGAATTTCATTATCGTTAAATATATATACTTTTTGATCTTTTTAAGATATCATAAATTTTAAATACGATTCCATTTCTAAAAATTACATTCTCAAATTTTCTTCAATGATGTTCCATATCACTTTGACATTTTTTTTTTTATTATTATTTCTGGATGTCTCTTCAAAAATAAACCATCTTTTTCTTCGCTCGTTAGAATTTATTTTTTCTCGATCCTTTTTTCTCAAATTTTCCCTGTTAATTTTGCACGTAAAGCAGATTTTGTAATTCCACATTCTTTCGCAATTTTTCCTATATCATTCCTTTTTTTTTTTTTTGCCTGCTATAATAGAAAGAATAAAATATAAATGAAGAAAGTTACAAAATCAGATATATTAGTTTTGTCTTATTGTAAATAAAAAAATATATATATATTTCAATAACACAGTAAATTTTTTTAAACTATGAGTGTTTATTTAAAAAAAATAATTTTATTCTATATAGCTATATATGATTTTTTTTCGAATTTATCCTCTTGTTCGATTTTTTTCTAAAGATTTACGTTGATAAAGTTGATCGATTTTTGACTAATGATTTTTTCATCGTTGAAAGAGCAAAGCGTAACGAGGAAAAGACAAGTGAAAAAAAAAAAAATAAAGAAGATAGCGACAATTGATCAAACCAACATGACAGCAGGCAAATTATTCGTTTGTCCATGGTTTAAACGCGAAGAATCGAACGATTATCATCGAATTTTTTACCATCGAACATTATCATCGAATCGAATGACATTAATTTACCGACAATTAACTGTTCGAAATGATGATATTTCGCAAATTTTTCATTCTCCAATCTTTGTTTTTCCTAAATAATAACAGGCAGAATCGCAATCACCAATGAGTTCGTTAAGAAAAAAGATTCTTCTTTAATATATTTAAATACGTATTTATAAAGGAAAGTTTCTTAAAGTCGCACATATATTTGCTTCGCAATATAATTTGAAAGCGTCGCATCGATCGATCGTATACGTCACGCGCTATTTTCTCTTCTCGTACAAATCTCGTACAAATTTTTTCTTTCGTTACAATACATTTGTTCGTTTAAAAGAGAAACGTGGTCGATCGCATCACCATGAATAATTCCCCCAGAGTGTAGTATTCGCTTTCTACAAACGATACCATTTTGCGTATACAAATACCTATCGGTTCGAAACCGATAAAACCAATCGTTTCAAAATCCTCGTTTAATAAAAATATTCGACTTGTATAATATTGATGATAGAAATAATGCCTCTTTTATTTCATTTTCGCAAGCGCGATTTTCAAATATCTTTTTTATTACTTTTATTTTATATTCATTCCATGCATTTGTTTCTAAATATATTTTCTACTGTATTACTACTCCGAACATTACAATCGCGAAAGATGGCGATATTTGATAAATGCCTGTATTGTTTCGACGAATTCTGCTTCCACGTATTGTTGAAACTATTTCGAAAATAAATATACAGCTCGTAAAAAAATCACATTAATTTAATTAATATGTAGATGTAGATACACTGAGAGAAAAAATTGAATGTCGAAGAACGCGTTACCTTTACAAATTTCGTTATTTCACACGTTCGTAGAACTGCTTGCTTGCGTATCATATTCGAAAGAAAAGCAGAGGTGCAATTCTCTCTGATTTACGTTACAAAACTATCGTTAGGTGATCCTTTATATTTCCTCCGTCAACACGCTTACGTTGATATTAATATTGATAACGGTAAGTCATCGTGTTTCTATATTAATCATCATCGATTAATCATCATATTTATTTTACCTTACTTGATACTAGAATTATCGAATTAATCGAGATTTTGATCTTTCTACGAAATATTTATGATCGCTAAATTGTTTATTAATATATATAAAATACATTAAGATATATGTTTATTACGGATCAGATATATTATTATTCGATTTGTTCTCGAACAAAACGTGAAAAAAAAAACTCAAGATAGCGATCGAGCAACGATATTATTCTTTATTCTTTAGAAAAGGAAGAGAATTTCTTTGGAAAATGTTTGGAACAAATTAAACTTATCGTAAAATCATTTCCAAAGATTTAATTTAAGATTATATCTATGCAATTATATTAATTCTACAGGAAATTTCATTTAACTATCTTAAAATTTTCCACGCGAATGATCTCTTCTGATCTTTTTTCAATCTTAATTCAAGAGAGTACTTTGAAAACTTTTTAAGCAGTTCCCCTTCTTATTTCCTGTTTTTATTTCAGCGAATAACTTATTCGCAATGTTACATCTTGAAAATGGAAAAAAAGTATATTTATGTTTATTCATTGATAATAACAATAATAATAGTAATAATAATAATAATAATAATAATAATTAGAGTAATCAATTTTGCGATGTCATCATCTAGCTCGATGTTGCTGTTTTCCGCTTACTCATTCGTCAAAGTCATTCCCTTGCTCATCTGCATATGTCACATCAAGTACCAACACTATGTAGATTGTCATTTGCATCAAACTGTATCGTCGCATTCATCGATCATTCCACCACAATTTGAAATTCGCCAGTCACGGTACATGCGGAAATGTAAACATCTAAGACGCTAGACAATTTTGTTCCAGTCCTTTTAAATATCGATGATAAACAAAATAAAAGATGATCAAAGTTCTGTACATATATATATCTGTGTTTACACATTTACTCGTATTAACGATAGGTATATCGATTTCTCGTTTCACGCTTATCGAGGATGCAGAATCGCGCGATAAATAAGAATTAAAACGTTAATGACAATTAACACTGTGAATAATGAACGCACATATACGAACTGTTGGAAAAGTTTGAACGTGGGACCGACTTGGATCGTTATCATCAAGTATCCACTGTAATTGGCTTGCCGAGAGGTAGTCCAAGCCTCTCGAATATTTGCCGAATTTCGTAGCCGGAAGTTTGACTGACCGTTCAAGTTAGTTACCACATTTTGACTCTCGGTGGAGCAAGCGTATTTGAAAACCGTTAGCGGTTGGACCCAAGTTGATCCTTATATGCCTCCGACACGCCACAAACTTATTTACTATATTCGCATTTCATCCATTTTCCGTATTATTTCTTACGTCCCGTGTTTTTTTCCAATCATATATATCGCTAAATAAATATCGCGACGAAGTAAAAGTATATTTCATTTACGTATCGAGGATTAACCATTCGCATTGTGAACATTTAATTAACTCCAGGAATTTTTAATAAATTTTCATTCTCTTACGTTCCGAATTTTTATTTTAACAACCTTCCACAAACTTGTTCTTCACTTTTCAAATTGACGTACTTATAGTCTTTAATAAGTTTTAGTTAAATGCGATGAGAAACTTGAAGACGTAAGAGGTATTTAACGTTTAAATATTGATATTCAGATATCCTATGAAATATATGCTTTGAAGCGAAATTCTAATTGCTCTAATTTTACAACATATTTTTTTTTACACTTTATTCATTACGTATCGAAACATACAAATATATTATATTTTTTTCTATTTTCCAAATTAAATTCGATATTCGTTCTATGTATATTTTTAAATATACATTTTTCTATATATATTTTTTACCATCGTTTTCTCAACTTACCTTTCTTTCTTTTCTTATTTTTCTCTTGCTTATTTTTATATCACAGATATATTTGATTTCACATATCGAAAAATAAATTAAGAAAAGCGATTTTAGCTTTTCGTTTCGATAGTTTCGTGGACGATCGTTTTCAACGCGAAATACGTTCGGGAAGAGAGTCTCAGGTGACTAGACGGCTAACGAACCTGTTCATTTCCATTACGCAACTTTAGCTTTATGATATACGTCAACAGTTAAGTAGCGTAGAACGTTGGAAGCACACATGCATGTCAAATTTATAATAATCCGTAATTTCCGAGTTTTCAGCACAAAGACCACCAGTTCTATCTGTCGGCACTCTCAAGAGAGACAATGGATTTCATTGGTTGGCATTATACGTTTATAAATCTAACGCGTAATCGATGTACGTTACGAAAAATAGCTCGTTTCGTCGTTTTTTTTTTTTCAATATAATGTTCTCTCGAGTCGATGGCGATGAACAAAAGAGAAACATCTTTTCCTGCTATTTTTTATTTAAAAAAAAATCATATTATAAGATAATCCAAAGAAATCAAAACGGTGTACGATGAGGAAGGAATTCAGGTTCGTTTAGGTTTACGTATACAAGGGTTATGGAATGGCAACTCACGGTGTTGATCGTTTCACCCTTCCTCCGTGTAACGTACAAACATCATCCTGTCTCAGCACGATCTCTTCCATCCCCCCTTCTCCCTCATAATCTACGAGAATTTCGTCCACGCTTGCAGTTTCGAATATTTGCATAAGCCTGAAGAAGTCACGCTTTACGCGTATATTCGAAGCGATCAACGACGCGCATATCGTCAATCAATATCTAGCTAACTCGGTTTGTTATTTATCAGGTTATCAGCACTTTTCTAATCCTTTAGAAAAAATTGACGTAATTAAAAAAATATTGCTCAAAATTACTTTTTATTTCAAGCGTTAAAATTAACGAAACGTTCCACGTATCGATATGAAAAATAATTTTATCATTTTAACGTTTTTGAAATTCACAAACAACTCTTTATCGAGTTGCTAATTATCTCGTATTCCGTAATTTATAACCATTTTCCATATCCTATATCCTGCGATAAAAATTATCCGATAAAAATTAGTTTTCGTTACACGATGTATCGCATATTGGAAAAAGATTTTGGTTGCGTTTCATTGCACGATAACGTAATATTTTTTTAATTTTGAAATTAAATGAATATCCATCGGAAAATTACGTCGTATAAAAAAAGTTTGACTTTTAATAACGATCGCATTAGATTACTTCGTAATATATAATAATAATAATCGTAATAAATAATAATTTTTATTACGAGCATTCAATAAAAGCACAAAAATATTCGAGAGCGAAAAAAATTAAAAATGATCATTCTAAGTTTTAATTTTTAGCATTTAACAATTTGCACTTTATCGTTAATCGATCAGGCATAAACGCAAAATACGATAAATTCTACGTTACAATTAACGCTTTGCTCTCCGATCTTTTTTGAAATTATTCATAATAAAATTGAAAAAGTTGCGTATAAATTGTTATCGGCGGTGGATAGAAAGAAAGCTCTAACGCAGATGTACAAAGGGAGGATTCATTTGCATTTTGAATGCTTTGAAATTACTCGCCAACCAACAATTGTCCGATGGTAAGCCTTTCGTCCGATAATATTCATTTTCCTTCGCCCGGTATTCGAAACTTTTACATCGAGCTAGAGGATTCGAGCGTTCGAAGCTTTTTCCATTTCCTGCTAAATTCCCTCCGCTAACGCTCATAGTTACAGACCGCAACTTGACTTAACGTTTTCAACTCGGCTTTTCTTTCTTCTCATCTTCCAAATCTTTTCTCTCTCTGTCAAAAAGTCATTTTATTTTTGCGATATCGCGCGAGATTACTCCAACATTAATCAATAATATACGTACATCGATAGTGTCTACGTCATTGCTCTTTCGCGTTGAAAAATCTTTGAAACAATGTCAACCGATTTTATCAATTTAACGGAGTGACACAATTTTTTACGTACAGTATTTACAAATCGAATCCTTCGTACATTTATTATCCATTTATGTTCCACGAACAGATTTTTCAAAATTAATAGATAAGTTGACAAACGGTGCGAATAATAATCTCTCGTTCCGATTTCAAGTTAAAACTGACGTTGGTTGACGTTCCGTTACAGTGTATGAAATAAATAATTAATGCCAATATCAGCTGAATCCATTTTTCTGGCTACAAGTATCGAATATCGTTACGCGGAGAGAAGAATCGAGGACAAAGTACGGAATTTTTCTTTTCGCCTATTCTAATTAACTATCTGAAATAGATTATAAAACTTGAAACTTCTCGTTCTTACACCGATGTTTCAAATTATCTACCTCCGTTTTTCCGTTCGTTATTACAATTCAAAACTTTTAAAGTTCAAAGACTGAATAATAAACTGAATAAAAATTTTAAATCGAATAGAACATCGTAAATACGAATTTTTACGTACGAAATTATTATCGGTAAATAAAAAGTATCGATCCATTTTTCTTACGGGATAGACAATAGTTTGCGGAAAGTTTCAACTTATGCCAACGTCGGACAAAGTTTTTAGATCGAATACAAAGAGGTGACAGTCGCGACTAAATATGGGAACAGCGCGTGTCGAGTCGTGACACGTTCCACGACCGATTGATTCCTATGATTGGGCTATGTCGTTCCGTTTTGTCGTTCGTTCAATGTCGTTCGTTTTCACGGAAATACAGATCGGAAATTTTGAATCGCGGTGCTTTTAAAGAGACGGAATCGAAAAACTTGGTAAATTGAAAAATTGCACGCGTATAATTACGGTGACGCGTTACGCTTCGTTCGCAAATAGTATTTGCTTAACGCGATTGATAAATACCCCCTGGATATTCGAACAATTAGACTACTCTCGTCGTCGTGTTTCGATCCGATCGAAATCCTTCAGGGATTCGAGACCACGTTTACATCTACCACGGTATAGCTATACGTTTCACCAAACCTATTTACAATCTTATTTCCTTTTTATTCTTACTTTCCAACCATTATTCGCGTATTTAAAGCGAAAGATCTACGAGGTAGAAACAAAGAGATACTCGTTTGAAAGAATAAGTCGAAACGATCGAATACGTATATACATATTATCCTTTATGTATGAGGAAAAGGGGGGGAGTATAGATAGGATTAAATTTTGTCGGAATTTTGATCGAATTCGGAAATACGACGGGGTGAGCGTTCGCCAAGAAAGTTTGCTCGACTGGTTTTCATTCGAATTGGATTTAACCAAGTTTCTTGGGTTGCGCGTTAAAATTCAATCTTCTCGGTGTAAAGTATATATCCCAGAGCTTTTTGTTTCTGAAAAAGTAATTAAAGCGGGATTTCACGTGGCAAGTTGCGTCGCGAAACAACGTAGGAAAGGGATGGAAGCTAGATATTCGGTTTACCCGTCGTCCTTTCGTACGTGGCTGATCGCTGTAACAAAGGGGGATAAAAACGTATCCCTCTTCCGAAACTTTCTTTTCCGCTTCTATATCATTTCCTATCTACGCCTCCCCACGATATCGTCACATATTATCACGTATATTATCACGTGTCAAATAATGCCGTCGAAAGGAAGAGAAGAGGGGCGATTTATCGTCGCACATCCTTTCGATTTTCCTTCCAATAAAAACCGTGCTCGGCCTTATCTTCTCGACTAAAAGTCCAATTTTGACGCAACGTTTTCTCGATAACCCGCGAAACATCGAGGAAAGGTTGAAAGGGAGGGGAACGAATTTGTTTCGAAACGATTGACAATTTATAAATTTACAAATTCCCAAACGACCGCGGGAATTGGAAAATCGAAAGTTAATCAATATGGGATATAATTAAGGAGTATAATAGGGATAAAATTTTGATCGAGATTTCGATTTTCGAGAAAATCGAGTTTGAAAATTGGTCGAGTGATAAATGCGCGTTTATTTGATTTTATATATTTCAGAGAAAAGCGAGAGAAAGGGGGATAAATAAAGATATACGCGAGGATAAACGATGGTGGAAAATATGCGCACGGACGGTTGCGAGCAAGAAACTGAAAGCGGACAATCTAGAATCAAAGTTTTAGAGAGTTTATCCGATAGAATTACAAAGTGAGAGTTTGGCAGAGAGTTTAATCGAGCAAAACTAGAATTATATAGCGTAATTAAATTATTATCGTTATCGTTTCTCTTATCAAATATGAATATTATTAGATATTACCGGTTTATTCGACGTTGCGCGTGTTAATTCTCATTCGCAAAACGATATAATTATCGTCGAATAGCGTTTTCAAAATAATCTCTATGATCATACGTGCGTTTACATCGTGCGATATTATTACGTAGGCGTATCGTTCGAAAAACATAGATTTAAAAAAAAAAAGAAAACTATTCCGAGTCATTCCTTTCTCTTTCCATTTTTCGATTAGAGAGAGTTCGTCCGAAAATATTTTCACGAGGAAAAATTAAAAAAAATATATATATATGTATATATGTATATATAGACCACTCCTTATAGAAGATGTATTTCGCTTTCTTCTTAATCACAATTAACGCATATTTTTTACTATATCTATTAATTATTAAGTTCTTAAATACTAACCGCACAAATTTGGCGTGCCGTGGTATGCCGTGGTTGCATAATTTATTCGTGAAACATACGCTTCGATTGTTATGACGAGCATGATTAATATTTGTTAGAATAACGATATCGCGTTGTGATATACATTTATAAATTATGTATTTAATTTTAGTTGATATTAATTGTTTCGCATAAATGAAAATGAACGGGATATTGAAATTCTATACGAAATTTATATACGAGGATAATTATACGCTGATACGCACATTTTACATATTAACGTATATGATTTTAAATACGATTATACAAAACTAGCTTTTCCTATCAATAAAAACAATACTTTGCATTATTCTCCTCTTTCTACGTAACATGCTACGTAATTTTACGCAGTACTATGTTACGGAGTACTATGCTTAAAAATACGTTTGCAATTATGTAACGTTGAACGTTTAAAAAAAAAAACGTTAATTATTTATGTTTCGATCGATCGCGGAGGAATCGATCGTGGAAGAAATTTCATAGTCTTAATAGGAGTCTTGTTCGGATATCGATCCAGCATGCAGTTTAATAATGGAACGAGCTTCCCATCCGTCTTTCGAACAGCGTGCTACTGACAACCGAAGCTATGGGATCTTGAGAGACAAATGAAACAAAAACAAGCACGATGGTACAAATGATAAAATAAAAGAAGAAGCTGGCACGCTCGGATAACCGTGCCTACGATAAATCTGTCAACGTAGTGAAATATGCATCCGAGGAGAACGCGCGTCCTTCGCGATCACACTTCGATCCTCCCTTCTCGAATCCTTTCTCGTTATCGTATCGAAAAACAGTTTTGCGGTTTTTTCAATGCTAAATGATCTCCCGTTAACAATTTTTCTTCTCCGAAAAAATCCGTTCAACTTGATTTCACGCGCGCTTCTCCGATCGATACTATTATTCGTGAAAGGAAATCACAAGAACGGAGAATCGCTTTGGTATTGGAACGATAGATAAAAATATCGAGAATAAACGATCAATCGGATCTGGATAAATATCCTCAGGAATATATCCAGATTTTTGTCTCGAAGGGATTCAATTCCTTACTTTTACGTATCATTGGGAACGAAGAAGATAGGATGATTCCTTTACTTCTTTTCAGATATTCCACCATCGCTGATGCTCGTCCAATTAATCTTTGCCAAGTTGTTTTCGAACAGTGAGGAAACAGGCGAATGTTGAGATTATTGGACGAGAAGCAATGATAGCGCGCGTCATCTCGAATGATCGACGATCTTTTCCGTTATTGCCTTTGCGGCGGATGTTTGCTGCAAATTCTTTCGCGACTAATATCCATTTCAAATGATGCTTTCTTTTTTTATCTCTTTCGATCAATTTTCCAACGCAGAAATCTGTCTTTCATCATCCATCTATCGTAAATACACGTTCGATTGTTGCTCGGTTAAATACCGTACCCAAGTATCGCAAAATGTCACATCTCGTCGTTTAACGTTTAACGATCAATATTATATTTGAGTAATATTTTTTTGAAAGTGGCGATCGCAGTGGCAGTAAGTATTTATTCGATATACTACAAGTTTACAACTCGATGCATGTTAAATCGATCGAGTAGAATCGAACGACGGCATATAATATAAAAAATAACGTAGTTAAGCGACAAAGCTTGACGTTATTGTGCGATCGAAGGAAAAGAATAACATCGAAGCGATAAAGCGAATAATTTAATACCAGTTCGATATATAAAAATGTATGCGTTCGTTTCATCGATCTCTCGTATAAATATCTCGCGTAAATACGATTTAAACGAAATTAAACAGAATTAATGTCATTTTACATCGTGATTCATCTTTGAACTAGTTGAGCGAGTAACTATGCGATTCGTCATTGTATTCGTTTATCCATATCAGAGCTTACGATATTAAACGCAAATTTACGATATTAAGATTGGAAGAAAGAAAGAGGCACAGATATATTGGCACACACATATATATATATATAATATATATTGGGACGGAGTTGGTATGTAGGAGGTTGTACAGGTGGCAGCAACAGTCACAGATCATTGGGTTCCATGCTACGAATCGTGTGCCGCAAAGCGTGGCAATCGATGCTCAGGCACGTTCGCCAGCTCCGAACCTCTCTCTCCAATCTGGCTAACAGTCGCTAACCTGGCCAAACAACAGTCTCCAGATACGGTATAAATTGAAGCAATTTGCATAACATGTACGTTTCCACGCTTCTCGCATGAAATTCGTCGCAATAACGCGCAGACTTGAAGTTCATCTACTTTCTACTTCGTTGCACGAAATGCAGGAAATTTTATCGGTCACGTATCACCGATAATAATTTGATAAATAATAATTCGGTAAATCGGCATTTTTAGAACGGTTCGAGTTCGAAACGTAAAAAACACCCGTTTACGCGTCCTCTATCCATCATCTTCCGTAATCTCGCAGTCGATAACTTACAGTTACCACCTCGAACCCTTCACATACCCCCGACAAATTCGAATCCATAAATGTTGGTAGACGTAGACTGCATATTTCCATCGTATCTCGTAAAAATCACGGTTATTTATTTGCAACGAACCTTTCCGCGTCACGAATTCTCTTATAGATCAAGTTCCGAATATGTTGTACGATTGTCGATCAATTTACTTATACGTATCTACGTGTAAAAGACTAAATTCTTCGAATTTTCAATTTTATTTATCGTCCATACATTATTTCGCTATACAGTTTTATTTAGGTTATTCTTTCAAAATAAGGATTTTCGATCGAGCAGTCGGTCCACCGAAAACGTAGTCCATTAAAGATAGATTTGAAACGAAGCGAATCGTTCTTTAACGAGTCCCGTTATTCTCGCGTTTGAACTCGAGAATTCTGAAATAATCGATTTTTTTTTATCATACTTCGGACAAACCGATTGTCGCATAATTTATACAAACGGTAAATCACGCCAATCGACCTCGAAAAGACTCATCGATGCATCGCAAACGAAAAAGTGTTCCGAGTGAATTGGATTTTGGAAAAGAGGATTGACACATGAGTTGGATACACGAACGATATTTATATCTATGGCGAGCGATGCAATCGCGTAAAGTCTTCTTCGAATTTCAAGTTTCTAGCATTTCTGCTTTGCTTCTTTTAATCTTATTTATGTCGCTCGTTCAAGTTCAAGGTAAATATATTTTTAGAGAAACCGAATCGATTTCGCTCTGTTTGATCAAACGAAATGCAAATCGTTTATCAAAGTTTATCGATTAAAAGTTTATCAAAGTTTATGTCGTATACATATGATATACGGGAATGAAATGATCATTTCGGAGAGGAGGGAATGGCCGTATTATTCAACGTTAATCGTAAAATTAAATTGTTTCGCGTACGAATGCCTTTACATCGCAAATAAATCGTCGCCAAACTGTCGTAAAGGGAAATACACTTTGAAACTGGCAACGTAATCTTCGCCACTTTGAAGATGCCAATTTGGCTTAGAAGCCTAATTCCATAGTCCTTCCCTATCGTGTATAGAGAGGAAGCTAAGAGGATTACGGTTATACATAATGAATGAATTATGAGGTTGTCCAAGGATGAAATGACAAGTTAATCAGGCTCGTTTACACCGTTGTAACAAGCCAATCGCCCGATACGCGTTATTTTACATTTCGAAATTTTTTCAATGAATAATCAGATACGTATTTAAGTTCGACCATCTGGATTCTCGAGCGTGATTATTTTTTGAGATACGATAGGATTAAATCAGACGAAAATAGTTTTAATCTAATACAAAGGGATCGGCGATACGACGCGATTCGTTATGCGTACATTACGCTAGGGACCATTTTCTTTTAATTTGCAATTCCGATTGTTAATCGACGTTAAAAATATTTTGGATATATAATTCAAAAATGTCATTAGATTCGAATCGCATTTGATTACGGAGTTAAATTTTACTTACATCTTTTCGCCGTCTTTTCTTTATATTTTAATTATTTTTCTAAAAAAAGAAGTGATTATTCGGTGTAAAAATTGAACAGGTAAATTTGCTTCCTCTTTCTATAGGAGTAGAAATATAAAGTCAATACGCGAGATAGCGTTCCGCGACAAGCTTGTTACTCCCGATCAAGGAGAATTCGTCGAAGCGTAAGCTCCGAGACAAGCCGTGACTCTACAAGAACGCCTTGCACAGGAATGCTTTTACCCGAAGCTCGCGTGTCACTGACAGCGATACAACGGATCTTCTCCCACCTATGTATACATATAATATATATATATATACGCGCATACGCGACGCATCGTGTAACTATACGTACAGTCGTTTCTGGCAATGTATCCGTATGTATGCATACGTAGCACGTTGAGTTTGTCGTGCACTACTTTGGTCCAAGGTTTGTTCCACGGACACGTACGCGTGGCACAAAGCTGGAGGAGACCGAGGAGACAAGCTTTGATCGCCCGCTAGAATCGTGTACACGGTAAATGCACTTGAACGTTAGTGCAGTGGCATGTATGTGGCAGAACGCAACATGGGGATGATGCGATCATCGTCTACCTTTCTTGCTCTTTCCTACGCACACTCCATGGGCCAATCTTCCTTCCGTTGCGCTCGAATAGAAACACCGCGGGATTACCTCGCCGGCTTCGTTTATTTCTTTATGTGCCACACCATGGAAAAATCGATCGTTCGAATCTCTCGTTATCTCGCGTATGAAAGTTAATCAAATTATATTAATATTCATCGTTATTTTATACGAATATCGAAATCAGAACGGAAGTTTATTCGTTTGAGGTAGGTATTCGAATAGTCGCTCGTATTTTTTTTTTTTTTTTTACTACAACATATTTGTCATAACGTATATTTCATATAAAATTCGTTGAAAATCGATACGAAGAAACGACGGTGTGTAAAATTTTTGAATCTATTTTTGCTCCCATAATTGCGTAAATTTGTAAATATTCTTTAGACGATACGCATTTTTTGAATAAGATAATATTTAAAAAAAATATGCAAAAGTTTCTATGACGTTTCATTCCAGATAGCGCTACATATCGAGAGATAAAGCAAAATACTAGTCGGTTACCACGGAGATCGTGTACCTGTCCAGTTTCCGTGATCCCTTTATTATCCATTCGCTCTTTCTCGTTAGCGAACATGCAATAGATAGGTATATATCGGAAGCTATCCACCGGTAGATTCGCGTATGGAAAAAAAATGATTCGAGTTTGATGTTCCTTTGATTAAACTATCTTTCGTTTAAAAAAAAAGTGTCTAAACCTTAATACAACACGAAATTTTTGTTTTCTTTTTTTTTTTTTTAAATAACGCGAAAATTCATGACATATTAAGAATATTTTTAAATTTAATATTTACGTAGCAATAGGCAAATACTTGCTTGTTTCGTCCGTAATCCGATAGCCTAAAGCGAGCCAATATATCAATGTATGAAATATCGCGTAACAGGGTTGGTTGGTTTCATCGTCACGAGAGAGGAGTTTGCTAGGAATGCAATTATGCGAGGATCCGCATTAAGTTTTAATCCGATCTAGTTTTATACTCGCGGAGAGTTTATGACCTGCGCGGAAAGCTTCTTAACGATAATGCGATATCTTGAGAGGATAGGACAGGCATTAACTTTACTACCCAAGGGGGCAAAGGACCACGAAGGTTAGATCGAAGGTCCAAGGTGAAGAGGAACGGGATGCAGCGTCTTATACCATCCTAACTTACCAACCGCTCTACCGCATATTCGCTACTATTCTCTTAATTGTCAAACTTTGACGCTTCTCCTAATTTCTCTTCTTATCGCGCGTGCTTTATCGAGTAACCAATGCGCGTAAAGATCAACCAACCGCGATAATCTTGGATCAAATCGTTGGTCGAACCAAAATTCGTCAAAATTTTCGCAGCTATAGATATCGTGGCGATATCGAGACGAATGTAAGTGACGTATCGTCGATGCGCGACGAATCGACTCGCGTTAATTGATCGGTAATAAAGAATCGTACGAAGGAAGTAGCGATTTGAGTCGTTTCAATCACGCGCGATCGTGTTTTATATTTATGTTCACGGTATATACATATGCTGTATACATATGCGTATTCTTTATTTTTGTAGGTTATTCACGGTGTTCACATAGAACCAGCACATGAAGTAAGAAAGCGTAGTATCAGTCAACCGGTTAGAATCCTGTTATCGTACGACGAAAGCGTTTACAGGTAAGTCGATATTTCGATTATATCGTGTAATATATCGCGCGTAAGGATGAAAATTAACGATACGAATCAAAGTCTCTAACGACGTATATACGCGTTTGTATACGTGTTAATGGTACGTGTAATGGTTGAGTCGCGATATAATAATTATTTACATTCGCACAACACAACCAATAAGAAATATTAGACGCGCAATATTTCTTTTCTATTATCGCCGTAAGAGTGAAATAAAAATGATTTGACGAAAGAAAATTTTCGAGTAAAATTTTGTGGCTACGTCATGAACAGAACGCGCGCAACTGCGTAAGACGCGCTTTACTTCGTCACGAGTCACGACAAACTAACTTTTAACTTCGGGATTGGAAGTTGCGCAGTTGTTAAATGCTACCATAACGCCAACCTAAACTTTCCCAGTAGTGTTCCGTGACTAGTTCCTATCCGTGCATTCATCCTGTTCGCGTATACGAGAGCTTAGTATGTAGTAGGACCGTTAGGGCCAAAATTAATCGGAAAGCGATTATATTAAGATGGAATATTCGAAAACACGAACTCGATATTATTATTTTTACAGTGAATTTAATCGTCTTTCAATATTGAAGATTTTGATCGAGAAAATCGAAACGAATAGTTTTCCCGCTTTTACTATTTCAAAAGCGAAAAACAGAAAGAATGTTTGAAATATTAGTAAAACGACGCTTTCACCGATGCGGTTATGGATATATTTCAAGCTAATTCGGGAAATTTTTGTATTCGATTTTCCATGAATAGGAACGAAAGCGAATTTTCGTTCCAGTTGTTCACCCAGAAACTGTTATTGCTAATTAATCGCGTTTTCTCGTTACCGATAATTAATCCCGCGTCGCTTGTATTCAAAAAATAAATAAAAAGAGAGAGAGAGAGAGAGAGAAGGGAAAAGGAGAAAATTAACCAATACGGCCGAATTTATCGATATCGTGGACGTACTCTCTCCCGGGAGATCGGCAATGGTTGTCAATCGAATAGAAAGCGTTAAAATTTCCGTCGAGGACCAAAAAACTTGGATACGCGCCAGATGAACCACTGTCTGCATGTGTAGGTTCGGTTCACAACCGACGACGTACCTTTATTCAATTTGCAATTCACCCGTGATCGTCGACGATATTTGAAAAAGGTCTACTACTTCGTTGGAATGGATCTACGCCAAATGTTTGTAGCTGATCAGAATCGATATCGTCCGAATTATCTTTGATATTTCGTGAAAAACTATAATACGTAAGAGATTTATGATTAAGAACAAAAATGTTGATAAAGATCTTTCGCGTAATATTTTAATTCTCCATTTCGAAATTTTCTTTCTTTCGATTCATCCTCATCCTAATCCCATTGCGATGTGATCAACGATAAAAACGATATTAAATAAACGTAACAATTATTGGAAATTATTACTCTTTTCCGTCAAGTTTTTCTAATTATCAATCTTTTAATCATATCGTTGTTCCAATTTTATCGTCATTAACGATATATTACATCCACTTATTCGAGCCGAAATTCAACTCATTCCGCGAGCGTAGTAGTGGATTATTCCGTGTGTGCCATTAAACATCGTAAATGATCTCCTATGAGAGATATTCTCAAAGTTTTGACGCAATCGCGTTAAAATTATCTTGCACAGTGTAAGGAAAAGGTAATGATACGTTACTCCCTCTGCATGCCATGCATCTCTCGCTCCTTTATCCCTTAATATCGAAAATCGAAAATGCGCAATAAAGGGAATGGACAAAAACCGAAATTTCTGTCGACTAGCTTTGAGTTTTCAAAATATTTACTACGTACATTTTCTTTTTAAAAAATCAATAATCAGAAATAAAATACGATAATCGTTGTTCTCACTCGTGTCAATCGGAAATTCATAGATTTTACGTGTCAGTCATATGCGCGTTGATCAAACTGTTCATTTTCATTTTAATTTATTATTGATAACCTTGGCGACAGAATCGCGTAACATCTTATCGCGTTGATCCACTCTAACGAATGATCAAAGATGATCGTCAAAGATGTACTCGTACATTTTTACGAATGACCGGTAAATCAAAGCTATATTGCATATTAAATTGCATATTTTTACGAATAATTTTATCGCTGACAACGACAACGAATCGACCAAATCAAGGACTTTTCGTGTAGAAAACGTAAAAGGAAATTAAAAATTTATTCTAAAAATCGACTCTAGACACAAAAGAAACTGTGCCATTTAATTTTCTTCTCGTTTCATCTCGATACCTCGATTGTCAATATAAAGAATCAAAGTGTCCATATATTACGAAGGAGATTTATATTTTCTCCTCCAAGTACTACATTACTTTTCACGAATCCGTCTGAAACTCGGGAATGTCAGTGAAGCGATATACGAGCGAATAAGCAAAAAGACAGGGTAAACATAAATTAAAAGGGTATAATTCCGCGCTTGTAATAGTCGTTCACTCATCAAAAGTTGTACTATCGAGAAATAGAATCCGAAATTATAGCCGTTTAAATTTTTTCTAATTTTAATAAGATTTTATCTATATATTTTTACGAACATCTTATTAATTATACGTTGAAATTGATTTAAAATCTCATCTTATCTCTGCTCCAAGTCGAATCTTTATTTAATCGATTCGCTTCGAGTTTAGTTATACGTTAATTAATCGAAACGAGTTTAATGGATTTCTAATCTCGTATAATCTCGTACGCGCATTCGTCAATTCTGGTAATTAATCGAAATTGACAATTTTCCGTCAAGTTTTTTTAGATAGTTCCGAGATAAATCCGAAATAAATAAAATCGAGATAGATAGGGTGGAGTGGTCGTTTGTAAAATATTGACATTTTTCAAAGATAGAGCCTTTTTTCCTAAGCCTCGGCGACGAAAACACACGCGTACCATTTCCTCTCGTCTCGTCAAAGGACCGTCCTAATTGGCCGTTTACATTCGCGCGTGTAAATTCTACCATTCGACCATCGTTTCTCTCGCTCTTCACCAGACTACGCACACTCTCCTCTAACCCTCTGCTGCCCGTCTACCATTTGTGCCTCTCTAGCCTTCGTTTCGGTCAATGTTTATCCTCGCGCAATGGTATACGTAGATATACAGTGCGAGAGTACAGTTTGGGTTGGAATGCCCCCGAGCGGCATCTCGTAAATTCACCGTCTGTACTCCGCGATCGTAAATTAACCATAATATTCATATGTGCTTATCGGCACTGTTAATTACATCGCACATGTTTCCCACTGTTCAGAATTGTAATGCATTATATCGCGTATCGTAGTTGGTAGAATCGTTTCTTCTTCCCGTATTCACAAATTTTCGCCGCTAACGACAAATTTAAAGCAATTTCAATATCATATGCCTATTGATAAAATCGATCTATATATATATATATTTTTTTCAATTCGGTACCACGAATATTTGCTAAATGGAATTCCTTTCGATCGAAAAATAGAGCTGAAATCAGTAAAACTTGCGCTACTTTTCAAACTACTCATAACTCTTTTTTTACTCCTTGAAAACCAACTTGAACGTTTTCCGCATCGTTAATGAACCAAACTTTGATATTGCTTTTTTAAGCAATGCTTACCACCTTTCCCGTTAAACTTCATAACGAACTTTGATAATCGTTTTATCTCGTAACCCGTTCTTTAAATATTGTAATATTTTTAAAGAAAATAGTATTACAGAGAAAGAAAATTTAACTCGTAATATATATAGCTATTCAAATTATATAAAAAATCAATTAATTATGATTTTCAATCCGAGAATTCGATTGCACTATTATTAAAGATACGATTCCTGATGCACGGGATGGAAATATCGTCGTAGTTTAATCATTATTGATTAAATTATTAAATTATTATTCAATCGATATAATTTAAAATTATCTTTGCAAAGATCAATGTCGTATTTCTTTTTATCCATTTTATTCGTGGTCAAACAAAACGTTACGTTCTTCCCCCATTCTTCGTATATTCATTTCGACTTTTTTAAATTTACATTACGAGTAAAGTGTTCTTATTTTTTCCGATCGAATTCGCAATATTACAAAGCAAAAGTATTCGTTTCTCGAGAATTTTCTTTCCCGAAAAGAACCTCCTTTCGTCTTTTTCCTCGCATAGTCTGGAACATTAGAAAAACATCAAGATACAAATTTATATTCTTATCAAAGCGGTTAAAATATTTACCTTCTCGCGCGAATGTTAACGATGCAATTTCGATCGAGGATAAAAATTGCTTAAAAAAATTCTTATTCGTGTATGTACGATATAAAATACATTTGGACTATTAGTATTATTTACGTTTATCCACAACAGATCATGCGATCGATTATTTTTATTTTCTGTTAAAACTCATTATCGTTCGATATTACAATCACGCATGAATCGAGATTCGAACCTCGTTAATTATCGTAATTAATCCGGCTCATTTCCAGCTGTTTTTGATTAATTCCTCGTTTTATCCATCCGGTGCGTATAAACACGCTTTGCAACTAAAAACGAAATAAATCGGTTTGCATCCTACGGAAACATCGTATATTTTAGTTTAGCGGAAATCGATTAAATAAATTATCGACAAGGTATATTCGTGTTCGAAACTCGTATTGTCGTTTTACCATCAATAATCGATATGATATAATATTTTTTCCAAGCGAAGATGATACCTTTAAGAATAATCCGTCCAAAATCGCAAAATCTCGATTACATTTCTAATCATAATCGAAACGAACGTTTCGTTATAACGTTTCGAAGACAAAGAGCATTACGCGAGAATCGTATTGTAGTTGATCGCGCGGCAACCGATTCTCATGCTATTCAACTTGACTTTTGCAACGTATTTACTTTCACCTACTTGGCCTAGAAAGTGCAGTCGGGTGTTAAGAATTACGAAAGCAAAAGTAACGTCTCCGATATGCCATTATTAATTATCGCTACAATAGACGGAAAAAAAATATATATATATATATATTTATAAATGAAACAAGGTACACTTTCGTTGCGTCATTCGGATATCTAGTTCAACTTTGATATGTAACGATTCGAATCGAAATATATCTGATTATAACAATCGTAGAATAGATTGCAAAGTTTTTCTTTTTCTTTTTTCTTTTTTTTTTTATTTCATTTGTATTTTGACACTCGATAGATAGAAACGACGTATCCTCGGTTTGGCGCAATAAATGTCGATAATGGATAAGCATCGATCAACGTCCCTTGATCCTTTTTAATGTTAACCCTGGATGGGGAAACGAGCGACGCAGCGCAACATGCACACGTCGCGCTTCAAATTAATGCGTACAATATCGCGCGCGAGCAACCGTTCGTTTGTCAGAATTTATATTTGCGTGTAAAAATCACGCAAGTTTGGAACGGTGACCGTGCGCGATTCGCTTCGAGAGAGACGAATCGAGCGAGCGGAATCGTCGTTGCGGACACCTGCGCCAAAATCGGCCCTATTTCTACCATCTACGTCTATCTATCTAATAGAACCTGTATACACACGCTGCTGCTAAATATTCACTCGGATACGTTAACTCGTGCCGCTAACTTCTTCCGACATCGAGATAAGTGGACAAATTGCATTTCGCTCGACGTTTGCTTTAAACGTCCATTTCCCGATCGACCGTGAAATCTGTATCAAGGATAGAATGGATAGAATAGATTCGTAACAGGCCTCGACTCTGTAAATTATTCGCTCGTTTTGAGAAACGGGTCATTCGCGAATTCGATGAATGGAAAACTTTCTCCTTATATATGTATGCATATATTTGTTCTTTAGCCTTTCAACAGCCAGAATCAAATATATTCGAGTCAACCAAGATTCAAACGTTTGGTAAACACCCAATAGGATTGCACGTTGGAAAATTTCCAACGTTGCGAATCTTTATTTCTCTCACGCTTCGATATTCTTCCTCGATGATATCGTTTCGAAACGAATAACCACTTTCTTCCATACAAATAAATTTTACGTGGCAAACGCTTAAATAACAATGTTTTCCGTACCGATTGACATAGTTAATTAAAGGAATAAATTTTAAGATAGTTTATCGTCGTCGGATCAAATATTAAAATGTAAATTAAGAATGGTAGTGGGTGGAAAAGTTGGTTGTAGATACGGCCTCCCTAACGGCGGATATTTTTACCGTGAAATAAATCAGAGTTATTGTTTTCCGGAGAGCTCGCAAACTCAAGCGGATACACGCCCCTTCACGAATTGCTCTGCTAATGAGTTTCTGTACTACGTGAAAACATTTTTTGCTGGTAATTAATTAAATCACCAACTCCGACGACAATGTATGTGTATGCGCGACAGTTCGTTCCTGCGATTTCCCTGTAAAATTAACATTTATGAAAAATTCTGCGATATCTTGCTATTTGTTGCAATACTTTTTTTTTTTCTTTTATTTCGCGTAATATCGCGATGTCTTATGTTTATACATTGTTATACGTGTGTAAAAATCTCTGATATAGAAAAAAATATATGGATTGATGATCAAAACTTACCATAGATTACATAAATAGATAATACGTTATAATAAAACCGCGAATACTTATTTCGTTATTTGGCCGAATCTTCGTTCGTCGTTTCGCTCGTACTTACTCTTGAATAAAGTAATTTTGAATGTAAAGATTCGAAACGATAAAAATATTTTTAATTTTTCTTTAATTCTTCGATCCACGCGCGAGGTATTATATATGTCGAGGATCCATTCTCATCCACGGAGAGTGCAGAGTCGATCGTTGATCATCGATCACGTTTAAGCTTCACCTCGCGTGCATAATACGTGTCCGTTTATCAACCGTTTAAGCATTAATCTCTCGTTCAACAGCAAGTAACAAATTTGACGTCGTTATGTACATATCAGGACGAAAATAAAATTGCGATTAATAAAACGAAGAGGTACGTTCTCGTTAATCTCGATAAACGCTCTTCGCTTTGGCTTATACGACGATGCTTTATTTTTATTCGTATTTGATTCCGGTCGGTGATTCTCGAAACGTGGTCGCTCGTCCAGGATGCAAATGATGCACTCTCCAGAATTAAAGTGTCTGGTGCTACACCTGCAGTCGAATGCAAGCATGTGAAAGGGACGACGCGGTACCCCTCTTTGGTGGACGAGTACATCTCGCATAGTTCAGACGCTTTTTCCGTTTTCCATTTGTTAAATTTTCTTCTTTCTTTCTCTCTTTCTCTCTCTCCCTCTCTCTCTCTCTCTCTCTCCCTCTCTCTCTCTCTCTCTCTCTATTTCTCTCTCTCTTCTGCAACGCTTCATGCCAATACACGTTGTTCTATTTATTGTACATGTACCTTCAAATATTCGATATTTATCTTTTTTTTTCATCGTTTTTTATCTTTTTTTTTTTTTTTTTACTAAAATAAATTACATATCGTGTAAAAAGTGATTTTTTCGTTTAATCATATCGACGATAATTATTATATTTATATAGTTTATATGGTAAAACTAATCTTACCGCATTTAATATATCCAAGAATCTGTGGTATCCAAGCTTATTGGAGAATGACAAATTTCGTACAGAATATAGTAAAAAGAAATGTGCGTGAAAGATTATCGGGATACAAGTTGTAAATATATGTATATGAAATGCGATAGGGTAAGGTTGAGAAACCGAACAAGCGATCGCTTCTAAACGTCTCCGGAAATCCGTTGATCGTGATAGATTTGTGCATAACGTAAAGTTGCAGTATACCGCAACGTTTATGGTCTACTCTTAGCCCCACGAGACCCGCGCATCGTCCGCATTGCCTCCATCCTCGTATAGTTATAAATCACTACAGAATTCCTGATTCATTGGACATTCCGTGAATATGCGCATTTTCCTGCGAAATATCCAATTTAACTTATATCTACGTATATTCGACGAAACGCTCGACTTTCTTCCATTTTTACGATTATATACGTTACGAGGGGCAATCGTCGATTCTCGTTGTTCAAATTGATGGAAATTTTCATCGAATAATTATCGAAAATTACGATAGAAAAATAAAAAAGAAAAAAAAAGCACGATTTTACAAGATATCGATAAGAATATTTTTCATTCGATCGCGCATTCTTAATAATATAATTTCTATGGACGAGTTTCGAATTGAATCAAAGTTTTGCATACTTATCGCATCCCACTTAATTTTGGCGGATGCAATTCCAATAATACGCATTACGCACGATCTCGTTTACCTCCTATTCATCGAAGCCTCATCGCGCTTAATCGATCTCTCGATTACTCCACGCATATACGTTTGCATTCGCGATGAATGAAACGAGTGACACTGTTTTCAGCTCCCTGGCCCTTCGATAGATATACCATATCCCTCGTTCACCCGTGTCCGATTCGAGCGTATCGACCACTATCGTTCTGCGAATTACGATGTCATCATTATCATCAACGCGGTGTTTCAACGCGCCACTGCCATCGATGTACGTAGACAAATGTCCTTCTATTCCACGTCGCGTAATTATCATAGCCGTAATTCATCCGCACGAAAATTATACCGACGTAACATCGATGTGCGATTATTCAAAAACGATAGGAAAATTACATGTACGCGTGTCTATCTACGAAGAAGAAAAAAAGGAAGAAAAAAGAATAGGATCGATCGCGACAATTTTGAACGTATTAGCTACGATGGTAAATAACATAAACGCATTATTCACTAGTTAAATGG
The DNA here is from genome assembly GCF_029169275.1 of Apis cerana. Lineage (NCBI taxonomy): Eukaryota > Metazoa > Arthropoda > Insecta > Hymenoptera > Apidae > Apis > Apis cerana. The sequence continues at coordinate 27,021,297 of NC_083852.1, forward strand.
AATCGTACAACGAATAAATAATAAATCGGTATCCGAAAAAAGAGGCAGACGCGAGATCGATTCGTATCGAAGAGCGTTGGATTGGATTTAAAGGATTTAAAAGTTTGGCGAGATCCGTTAACTCGGTTCGTTATTTCTCTGATTATTAGAAAGCGAAAACCGGTTATCTCGAACCTCGATTCAGCAATCTTTAATCTCGTACGATTAGAATTTCATCCTTTGATTTCTTTTACAAGGACAGAATCTTAACGCGCTTCCTCGATCGGTTGAAATTTTAATCCGTTCCGTCTCGTTTTCGAAAACGAATTTCTTCCACTTTGATCTCCATTTTCATCCGTTTCCAATCTTTTACGCGTTTCTTTTACGCGTATCTCTACAATAAATGAAATTTTATAATATTAATACAAAATCTTTTTTTTTTTTTTTAATAACCAATAGGAAATTTCCGCTTCGAGACTGGAAAAGTTAGTCATTAGTTGGAATTATCTGGACATTTGGTTACTCGGTTTGAAATTGTTCGATTGAATCTCGAAGACTATTGTCTCGAAGATTCACGATCACGAAAGGTTACGGATGTTACAAAAGGGCGTACTATTCCCAGGCACAAAGCGTAGGCTGTTGCCGTGGTCGTAGCTACTGTTCCTACCCGTTGGAAGCCTCTCTCTCTGAGTCTACGCCCGTACACCACTCTTATTTTAATGTGTGCGAAAATTACACCAACAATTTAAAATATACGCGATGCGCGAACCGTACGTGACCTCAATTTCCCAGTACTTGTCGTTCTCACGCGACGCCAAACATGTCACGATAAAAAATATTATTTTTATACTAGTTTTATTCGTCATATTTCTTATCGTGCGTCCAACTTTAAAATCTTACTGTTTAAAATTTTGAATTATACCGAAATAACAACATCGCTCCAAATAAAATCGTAAATTGGTCCATACATTGGACAATACTCTAAAATTTAAAAAAAAAAAAAAAAGGGAGGAGGAATAATATAGCATTAAACGAATATAGCATTTCGAACGGATGCAAACATCTCTCGCTTTGCGACCGACTTCGAATCGAATTTATCGATAGCGCGAAATATACAAAGTGATTTATTACTTTATCGGTTCGATTAGAAAACGAGAAACTTCTTCTCCTCTTTATATTTAAAATTATATATTGTATAATATATATTTAAAATTGAAAAATCGTGCCAACCATGCGACATTATGATCCAACGTAATCGGTGAGCGATTCCACGCGTTGCGCGATATATTTCACTTTTGCATCGAAACTGGAAATGTCAACTGGGAATCGTCGAGAAAATTTCAAAGAAACTTAACCCGATGAGAATCGATCTAACTACAAATATAATTTCATAATATCGAACAATGTAGTATAATCGTATATGTACGAATCTTAATTCTTCTTCGCGCTGCTGAATTCGCGGGATACATTGAACGTCGTGCGAGAGAAATCGCAATCGTAAAAAAATTTTACGATCTTTAGGTAAAAAACGTAAAAAAAAAAAAAATTGGTAACAAAGTTTTTAAATAAACTATCTCGATCCGCGAACGATCGAAATCAAAGTGTCTACGAGATTCGTCGTTTATTTTACTACTACGTACAGGATATACAGGATATATATGGATTCGAGTAACTATCGACGATGAAATATTTACCACGGTTTGTATCGATAGGAGCTCGACGAAGTAACGACATATCTGACTGTCAAGCAGCCAGCCTCCACATGGAAATTCAATTTGTACCGCACCAGCTGCGAATCCCGTGACGGCTATGGCTGACAATGCACGCGAAACCGTATTACGGCAATACCGAGACGAATAATCTGAAATTGAAATTACGGAAGTTAAGAGCTTTGTTCCAGGTTCTCGAGCGCAAACGGCGTACCGAGAGAAAACGAGCACGACCATGCGCCAATACGAAGACGCGGGATCGCTTCGCTTATTTCGGATTCCTTCGGGATCTTTCTATCCGCGCTTTTCTTTTCATCCTCGCTTTTCCCTTTCTTTTCTTTTCTTTTCTTTTCTTTTCTTTTCTTTTCTTTTCTTTCTTTCCTTTCTTTTCTTTCTTTTCTTACGCTTACTTTCTCTTTTATCCGATGAAACGTTACGAGAATGAAAGAATTCATTTCCAATTTTATCGATGTGAAAATTAATCTCTACACGAACGATGGGTATTTATCGCGCTTTCAACGCGAATCTCTTGCAATCGTTAATGTCGAAGCAAAACCTGTTACTTCGTTTAATTATTTCCGATACCAACAATATCTCAGTCGAATAGATGATTCTTCGTTTCTCCGAATTTTATCGATTATCGAGAATTCTTAACATCGATTCGTATTCCAAATATGACGAATGAAACGAATAGTCGACTCGATAGACCAAAATCGTGAAATATCGTATTTTCGTAATTTCGTGTTCGCGCATCTCAATTTATATCGCTCTCTTCGTAAACTTTGTAAACTTCACCGCTTTGATACTCGTCGACTAACCTCTTTCATGCTACGTTAAAAAAGAAAATGGCTTTGGTATTTTTACGTTCTCCTTCGTTATCCTTGTCAACTTCTTCTCACTCGCCACGCGAAATCTCTAATCGTCGAAACGATTCGAATTTCCTTATATCCCCTCGCCTTCTTCCTTTCTCAACTATTCGATCGATCGATTTACAATTTTGATCAATTTTAAAAGATAACGAGTTTCGCTCGATAACGTTTCGATTCGTTATGCGTTAGTAAATGCGAGTAAATACCGATAGATAGAATAAAAAAAAAGAGCTCGATTATCCTCCTTAATCTCCAATCCACTAATGCTAATTCGGTCGATCTTTCCACGTTCCAAAATGAAAATTAAATTCAAATTGATGTATCTTCGAAATATAAATATCTCGCGTTCGAATAATCTTTACCGATGCATCCCATACGTATCCGATTTTTCGAGATACGATGATATCTCGCAATACGTGGCAAAAGTAAGAAATTCTATCGTTCCAACGATTATAATCGTAAATTTGACGGATCTTTTAATGTTTCACATTGTAATTTTTAGATTTATTTTCACATCGGTAGATATTAGCGCATAGATATACGAGGAAACGTATACATCGATGTACACGAGCGAGGATATTTGCTCTCGCCGCTATACATATAGCTAGTGGCTGTGTACTCGCAGAATTGGACATCCGCAAAGATCGGTTTATCTAATTAGATTTAGCACGAGCACCGCTGCGCTTCGTCACCGCTGATCCTCGTTATCCCGTCCAATAATTGGCGCCCTTCCAGAAGCAACGGCACGGATTTCTCGATTTATCGAACCGCGTCTGCCTGCTGCTTCTGGAATTCGATTACACCGCGAGAGGAGAGTAACTTTGAAGGCTATTAATTTCCCACTGGAAAATTGACAAATCCGAGAAAATCGATATCGGAAAAAACGATCGATCAACCAGAAATAACAAATAGCTTTCGAAATTTGAAAACTAATACATATAATTTGGATAACCTCGCCGTAATTTTAACTCGAGATCAGCCACCAATTCTATACCCGTTTATATCGACGTTATTACATCATATGGATATGTTTGCATTCGCGTTACCGATCGCTTCGTTCTTTATATCTTGTATTTAGCATAATAGATGAACATATATGTGCGATCATGTATCGGTAAATCATAATATAAATCATAATCATCAGTTCCAGTGTTTAACGGGTTGTTACATCGCACAGTTCCGATTCAACCGATCCTCCCCTGTTCGACGTCAACGCCAACAACGTCCATCGCGATTAATTAATTCTATCGACTTTTCAATTAATCGGTCTAAACGACGCTTTGCTATTTACAAATCGTCCATTTTATAAATACTCGTTTGAGAAGTTTTTCGTTCTCTCCTCATTGGAAGAAAGATGGAAGAAATTAAAAAAAAAAAATAAGCAATTTCCAATTTGCATTTGTTTTCGTGCGAGCGTGGCAAGTGTTGCGATGGAAATGCGATTCGATACCCGGGAAGGCTGGGAATCCGATTTATCGAAAGGTCGTTGGCAGGCTCACGATGCGCCAACAGCATGCCAAATATTCCAACAATCTCGTTCGTCGCTCGGCTCGAGACCGTGCTAGCAACAACACCGGTAACGACATCGAATCAGGTTGATCGGTGAACGCCGCTAACGCGAAAATTATCAACCAGCGATTCTCGCTGCTTTGTAATTAATTCCATTTCCTGCGCTTCTGCGTAGAGAAAAGGCCAATTTTTGCGTAAAATTTATCCCAAAACGGAAATTTATTTTCTTCTAAAAAATTAATTTTTTTTCCGCGTTACACGTTAACCTCCAAGCCATTCGAATCTTGAATTCCAATCGTTTAATCTTAACATCGCGTTTAACGCGCGTAACAATAAACGAATTAATCGAAATACTCGACGAGTGTTTTATCGAGCGTCCCTATTACTGGGAAAAACGAAGCATGCACGGTCCAAGATAAACGCGAAATTATTAGAAATTGATACGATCGAGCTGAAGGTAGCGAGGTATAAAATTTACGAATTAAATCGTTACGTATCGTTGGAAAGAAGATCTAGCGCGAAACGCGAAAACGGATAAATTGTCGCGAAGTCGAACACACAGGGGACCGATTGATTCGTTTCTTTTCAAAATTGACCGGAATTCGATGAAAGACAGATATCCGCCGTTATCCACCCTTTATTTGGCTAAATCTCGCATCTCGTCCATTTCAATAGACCCGTTCATCGTCGGAAAAATGTTTTAAACATCGTTTTACGCGCGCCTATGCTTTTATCTTAATTCTTTGCTAATCGATATATCGCAATTCGCGCCCAACTTTCCATCGTATAATCTTAATTCCATAAAATCTCTAATTTAAAATGTTTTAAAAGTAATAGACGGTAAGAAAGAGAAAACGCTTTTTACGCAAATAGGAATAGCGGCAGTTGATCAAATCAAATTGAGCGTTTTCTCCAGTAACGCGATAATTGAAAATAATTCGTCGATATCGCGTTTACGAATCTTTTTCATTTCACAATTGTTTTTAATTTTTTAAAGCGAAAAGAAGAAAAATATCATCTTAAGAAGAAACGAGAGAATATTCTGGTTAGAAAATCGTATAAAACGTAATAATGTTGCTGTTTCGTAGCTAAATTAAAAAGGGAACGTTAACGAAAGAAAAAAGAATGGGAAAAAGGCCAAACGTTTTATTACGTGATGCAAAAAGTGCACGACGTAATAACGTGGGAAGAAGCAAAAGATGGAACGGGGAGATAGACAGGGGAAAGGGGGAAGAAAAAAGATGAGAAAGATAGAAGAAGAAAAGATGCGAACAAGTTGTAGAAGAAGAGAATCGCGCGTAGGATTAAACTCGTAGGAGGTAGGTACTGTTGTGTCTCCTGCTCGTATTTTTCTTCTTCTTCTTTTTTATTTTTTTTTCTCCCTCTTTTTTCGGTTAACATCGCCTTCCTATCCTCCACGTTTCGCTCGACGTTTCCTGCCAAAACTTTTGCTCAATATATCCACGCGAAACGTCGCGTTATACGGCAATGTGACGACGACTAGGAGAGATTGCTCTCGGATACGAAACGCAACGTGATGTTCCATGCAATTCCACCGTATAATTTTATGATGGCGTCGATGAGAGACGTTGGTTCGCATCGGAATACGAAAAATCGATCGCATAATGGACGACTTAAATCAACTTTGGTTTTTCTTCAACGAAGTATATATCGGGAGTAACGCGCAATTAGAAATTGGCGCGCATCATTTTCGATTCGCAATTTTGTCGTTTTCACATTTTTACATCGATTATTGGAGAACAATTTCGATCGAAGTTTAATTACGTTATCACTCGATCATATCTATCCACGAGTTTCACGTTTATCATAAATTTTCGTGTTGCAGGTTGGACGACGAAAAACTGGATCTCATCAACGTAAGTAACTCGAAATGGAAATTGATACAATTTTTCGATTATTCTTCCTTTCTCCCATCCGAGTGGAAAAATCGATCGTGTATACGTACGTTCCGAATAAGCATATATCGACGTTCGAAGCGAAAACTTCTTCCCTTCCGAATCGTATGAAATCGGTGTCTTGGCTCGTATCCATCGACCGACGATCGAAAATTATCCAACGAAGCGTTCAACGTTTAACGCGGCCGATTATCTTTTCCTAAGCGACGATTAATATCGATCGATTTAATTAGCGGTTACTATGCGAAACGAATGGCCGAGAACGATACACGCATAATCGTGACAGCTTTTACCCTACCTCCTATCCCGATATACGTAGATATATGGCATATGGGAAATCTAAATGGAGCGTGGAAAATGGATGCGTTCTCCGTCGTATCAAACGTTACCGGCATCGTACCGGTCCTAACGTACCACCACGGCGGGTATAGGTGTATGCGGCAAATAAGCGGAAATTACCGGGCGCATTTCAATCAGAGCACCTGGCAAGCTTGGAACACGCGGGACCATCCCCGTTTACTCCGCATAATAGTCGGTCGTATGATAATCTCGCAAGGGAGCAGAGGTTGAAAACCGATTGCTCCCTTCTCCGGTGAACGAGCATCGGATCGATCGTCAAACACGGCGAAAAGCCATATTTGCCATCCGTTCCCTGTATTTGCCCCTCTATCTTCTAAATTTCTCCGTTCAACTGCGCGCCAATCTCTCTCCGCTCTTTGCCTTTTTTCCATTCTTTCCAAGTATCGCGATATTTAGGGATCTTTCCGCGATTCTCGACCGACCCTATCAACTCGATCCTATCAATTCGTCGAAGAGAAAAGAAGAAAAAAAAAAGAATAGAAATAATTGGTTTCACGGTAATAAAACGCCAATTATCGAGATGGTAAATAGCGCGACGGATGAGTATCGAATGTTGGAAAGGAAGGGGAAAGAGGAAATGATGGGTTGTTCGAAGTAGAAACGACGTTCGTCGGGTCAGCCAACGATTTCGTAACATCACGACTCGCGCGCGATTCATTTATTCCGAAAATTTTCACCAGGATACCGCCATCTTGCTCCGTAACTCGAATAATTGCCACCGCCAGAGTAAATGAATCTAATTGCATCTAAAATTTAAATAAGACTCGACATTTCCATTTAATACCGGCATCTAACCGACCGCGAAATTCGATGAAGCAACACCGATTCGTTTCTTCTATTTTTTTCGTAATCCGCACCAACAATCTCTCGATATACGCTCGATATTTTTCGATAATCTGTGAAAAATTAATTCTTCCATCTCCTTTTTTTCCCCCTTTTTAGAATATTTTCCTATATTTAGAATATCTTTTTTTCTATATATCTATATATCCATCCATCTTGAAGAATTTCATCAGTCACGGAACATTACGATTTTAATGACAAAACGCCAAAGAAATAATATCTAAATCGTTTTGTTAATAACAAAAATATAGACATAATTTTTGCGATATACAAATACAAATTATGTTTCTGTTATGAATATTAATTCTAATCAATAGATCAAACATATATTGTTACTCGATCCAAGCATAAGTAGTACGCGTTAATAAAAAAGAATTACTCGGCGATATGCGATATATAGAAAATTTCTCGTATCGATAGAAAACACTATGACGAAAAGATATTTCTAGGATTTACGGAATATCGTGATAAAGAAGAACACCGCTTCTCCCGTGTAGCGATAAAGGGAACGTTGGTTACATCATATAAGAGCGAACGACGCGGAAAGAAAAGAGAGGAGAAGCGAAATGAAACTAACGAGGATAAGGAGTGGACGTGTGTGTGTGTATATGTGTAACAGCTACATATGTATACATATATAACGGACAATGCCGAGAACACATGCCAACGCAAAAGAAAAATTGGATTTGCTGCAACGTTTTGTCACTGAGAAATTTTGAAAAAAAATATATATATATCTTAATGATAATAAATTCAATCGTGAAACACATTAAATAGATTAAATTCTACGCTTTATATCAAAAGAAATCGAATCGCAATCCTATTATGATAAATCACGATTTGATTTAATTATTGTACGAAATGTTTTCTTCTTCTTCTTCTTCTATCTATCGTTGGATGATCGATAAATGGTTGCTCGTTATTCGAAAGATTGGATCGATAAAACTGTTAACGAGAAATGCCATCTACAATGTAATCGGTGAAAAATAATTAAAGACGATGAAATTAAGCGTTGCACGTTCATGATGTTCCAAGCCCCGTTTGTTCGGCTCCGTTTTAATTATCAGACGCTTGCCATTAGGCCGATATTAATGACGCACGTTCGCTCGAGCGTAACTCCCTTCTACACCCTTTTACTCCCTTCGACAACACGCAACCATCCAACGATCGTTTGTTTAAAGCATTCGGAAGTAATATCGATGGTCGTTTCTTCCTCTCTCCGATTCTCGCCATTCTTCGTATATAATCGTGCACGAAAGTTTACACAGATTCCCACAAATTATGCCTAATTATCATTAAAAAATATAATTATAATTAAAAAAATTTTGTGACGAAATGTATTTGTCGCGATCGTACCGTTTATTTATTTGGAAATAATAGGAGTAAAGGTGAAAAAGCAATTACGTAATGTTTAAACCGTGCATTTTGATTTATTTCAGAATACCATTTTACCCGAAGCAGTGCACTTTTGGGAGCGGGCACTCATGGTCCGCGAAACAAAAAGCACTATTAGATTAAGCAGGTAATCGTTTTATCTATTAATCTGTCACGTTTCGATGAATGCATGCATATTCATTTTCGTGCTTTTCTGTCCAACTTTGGAAATGAAACGAAACGAAACGAAACGAAACGAACGAGCGTTCATTCCCCTTACAAATCAAAATTTTCAACGCTACATTATATCTACGTATCGTAATTAGATCAAAGTAAATATGAAAAACGTAGAATAAACGTGATATTTTGAGAAATCTTTTCTTGTAATGTACGTACAATAATGTACGTAAATTACGATTATTAAATCGCTTGAATTTTTTTACGAAAAATATCATCGCGCTTGTAGCCAATTAATTCATATTATTATTTCTTATATAACATATATGATACACCACTGATATGGGCTATATACATCGATGGTATATATAATGAATGATAATAAAATGATTTCACGTTTCTCATCCTAATATCCATTCCATATTATCGTATCCTTTTCTTATCGCGAAAATTTTTATTCATTCTCAAATAAATTTTCCTTTTGACACCTATATGCATATATACGTATTTATTTAGAAAACATTTGATCCTTCGATCAAAACAAATAACGAAACGTACAGGAAAACTAAATAATGACGCGGGAAAAACTAAATAAAAAGACTAAATATCAATTTTCATCGATATTTTACATTTTCATCGTCAAAAATAATTCATAATTAGAAAATATTTAAAAAATGAAATAAAAGCGGAATAAATGCTCCATACCATGCACCCCATTCATTTTCTATTTCCCCTCTACGTTACGTTATTTTATCTATTTAAATAAACAACACATTAATTAACATACGTTAATATGTGCCTTTATTAAATTGCTTTTTACTAATATTAAATAATATCTTGAAACGTATTTTAATTTTTATTAACATAGTTAAGTTTGTTTCTGAAATAAACTAATGAAATTAATAAAATTATATAATAACTTATTGCAATTACTATTATAAATATACAATTCTATTTTTTTTCTATTCTTCAATTTGTAACTTGTAACAAACTCAATTATTAAATTAATAATGAAAATATTGTTAAATTTTCATTCTTCTAGTTTTTTTCCTCGTCAAAATTGAGAATAACAATTGAAAAAAATGCGAATTTTGATTTGAATTAAAAAATTTTAACCAAAATTTTCTAATTCAGTTTGAATCTGAATTAGAAAATTTAAATTTAAACTTGAATTCAATTAAATATCTCATTTTAATCGTAATAATTTTCAATAATATCATTATAACGAGTGAAAAATATTTATTATTAACAAAAAAATATATTTTTCAATTATATTTTCAGTAACAAATTCTCTGTTAAGAAAGGGGCGATGAAAAGAAAAAAAGCAAAGAAGAAGTAGCCAGAAGGGCTATCCAAACTATAATAATAATCCGAGTCAATGTAAATCCGAACAAACCGTGAGTGAAATATCTTTTTTATTTCGCAAACGCTAATATACTAAATTTTTAAAAGAAGATACGAAGAGTGCTTTATTGTGTTTGTAATTTGAGTCTTGATAATCAAAAAAAAAAAAAAAAAGAAAAGAAAAGAAAAAAAGAGAGACATAAAGTCGCGATAACATATATATTTTCAATAATGTTTCGATTATTTGCAAAACTCTAATAAACTAATTTATGCGCTCATATTTTATCATACGCGACACTAATAGCGAAAAATTGCAATCATATCAAAGGTTATCATCCATCGTACAATCATCCAAATGGATTTGATTCCAATCGGTGATCCAAGAACAGGAATATATTTCCACGATCCAAGAAGAAATGGATAAATTGTAAACGCAATACTACTATAAAAAAACGCGATCATTTATCAACGTAACATTAATTCTAATGTAAAATTAATTAAATTATAAATAATTTTAATAAATATATTTTATATAAATAAAAAATTACGTCAAATATCCGATACAAATCGCAATACTATAAATTTAATTTTATATTAAAAAAATGAATTATTGAATTATTGAAAATAAAAAATAAAAAAATAGCTAATTTATAATCAAAATAATTAAAAGCAAACGCGATCATTATTTTATCGTAATGTTAATGCAAAACCGCGATGTCCACGACTGATTGGATTTGAACATTAGACCAGCATGCAAATCGGCTAGACAACATGCATATTACTAAAACGAGCACAGTGACAAAATAGTAACAATGATTTCCCATTCTTTGAAGCCAAAAAATAGATCCAAAAGATGAGAAGCCATTCGTTGCAGCTCTCTTCGTGACAGTTTGTCGGACCTCTTTCGGGCGTGATACCCGCTGAAACTTAAATCTAGGCTCGAGATTCGTTAAATGCATATAGATGATCGCAATGATGCACAACGTTCGTTTCGAAACGAATTTCGCGTTCGCGACCGCGGAATTCAAAAAATCGATCGGCAAAACCAGCAACCGAATAACATACTGTTCACTCGTCTTCGAGCTTACTCTCTTCAATCTTTCAAATTTTACTTCCTGAAACAGGTTCACGCGAAAACGCCCCTATACTACCTATCCTAGCTATGCCTATATTTAAAAATTGGCAAAATAGGCACACCAACACGTTCCATGATTCTCACGCATAATACCCGAATGCAAAAAGGACTAGACTAGGGAAAGCGTCCCGGAACGCTTCCGACACCTGAGTTTATTCTCACACTTCTAATTTTACGTACCATTTTCCTGAAATCGACTGACGATTGTTAGTAATTATTGCGTGAAACGCGATCAAAACGCGTTTATATCAAAAATTTCAATTATTTATGATCGAAGATGAAAGAAATGACTAAACAACTAATTAAATTTCTATTATTGTAATTTAAAACTAAAAATAAATAATGCTATTATTTATTATTATTACATTATTTTATTCCAAATGTAATATCTCGATCGTAAATTGTAATTGAATTAACAATAGAATAAAGAAAATAATAAAAATAACAAACGATGCAATTCCACAGCCTAACACACACATATACAATGTGGAAAATACATCGTGTATCGATACACTAATGCATCGTCAGTCGCCGAGAAATTTTTATTAGCTTATGATCTAAGATCTTCATGCTCATTGCCTTTCTCTCACTCAAGTAGTACACGTGAGCGAGATCCTGGCAATGGACATGGAAAAATAATTAAATCTGAAAATCCTAAGCTAAAAAAATATTAATATATCCATTTTATATCTAACGGAATAAATTTTAATGAATTTTAATTTTACATAATCTCATTCTATTTCAAATTTTAATTATTCCATTTTATTATTCATCCATTATAATAAATTATTGAAATTTTAATATTCTATAAAAAAAATCACTAATTAGAAAAGAATATATTTATTAAAAAAAAAATTATTAAAATGAAATTCAATGAATTGACTCAAAGTTAAATATTTCTATTAATGAAAATATCCTCAGGCGATTCCTCTATTGATGCATATTTTCAAAAAACATGTACAAAACAAATATTCAAAATTTATAGTTTCGATTTCAAAATCTATCTGACGCGAAGTATCTTCTTGAACGTAATATTTAACATATTTTCATACGAGAGAAGCAAAACTATCAAATTTATTATTATTCGATAATCAAGCAACTAAAATTATTATATTAATATAAATAGAATTAAAAATTATTTATTATTTATTACAAATATTTTATCTAATTGAAATGCGAATACTTATATACAACAATTCAATTTTATATTAACTTGGAAGATTGTTAATATTTATAAGTTAACGCGATGTACAAGAAGATCTAGCCTGATCTAATAAATGAACAAAAAAAAGGAAACGTTACTATTCACGAGTATATAAAAATATACAATCGCTGTCACTGTGCTCGTGAAAAATTCTATATACAACCAATCACCCGTATCATTTCGGATTTTTTCATATTACGATATGATTGAGTGATCGGAGGAACCAAAATTCATGCGACTCACCATTAGATGCGAAGAATCTCTGCATCGTGAAGTAGTTATCGCAAAAATTGGGATATCTAAAACAAAAAGTTCATCCATTATAATCTATTATAAGTAACGATAAATAAAATAAGATAATAGTAAAAGTAAAATAATAGTAAAAATCAAATCAATTAATAAAAATTTTTTAATTACAGAATAAAAATTTAGATAAAAAAAAAAGATAATTAATTTTTCGGGTGATGGATGATTTTTTTTATTCTCTTGAGTGGAGCACTGATTCTAACCTCTATCTCTATCGAAAATCCCTATGTTCAATACTTTCATCGTATTCTTAATAATTCACACGTAATGAAGTATTATTTAACAAACATTGTTATAATCCGATAAAAAAAAAATAAAAATAAAAATCTATCCACTTTTGATACAAATAATCAAATATTACCACTTCTCCAAATACGTCATTATTTAAAACGATTATTATGATAACGTCCATATTGGAATTTCTTTTTCTCGTTTATAGGTTATCCTGATAATCTAAACTATTAATCTGTAAAAAAAGACAATTCTATTCTTTAGAATAAATATATACATATGATATATGAATTTAAAACTAATCGTGTTGAAAATATAATAATTAAATTCAAATCTTATTTTAAGAAATAAATCTATTTCGAATAAAACTAACAATGAACAATAGGTTAATAATAAAAATTAAATGTTATTATCTCAAAAAAATTATCAATTGTAATATAATAATAATAATATATAATAAATAATAATAAGTTATACAAATTAAATAATGATATATGAAAAATAAAAAAATAATTATAAAAATAATATATTTTGATTAACGATATTTTATTAGTAATATACCTCAAACGAGACGTCTAAACGCGACGACTGTTTATAGAAGAATGATACGCCATATTGTAATTTCGATCATCGATTTGAATTACGCTCGAAGTTTGACAACAATCGAAACATAACACGATCGCGAACCATTTCCCAGCTATATGAGAAATACTTTCTACCTTGAATGTAATATCAAAATAAATACAGAAATAATATATAATATATCGTCAAAAATTTGTTTCAAATAATAAGAAATATTTTTAGTCTTAAGCATAAAATCAAAACAAATAATATATGAATTGAATATACGAATTTGATGCATTTGAAATATATAGAATAACTAGGAAAATACATATGAAATAAAAAGATTTTAATTATTTATATATAATATATGATTTTTTGTTAAAAGTCAATCTTACCACATTTGCATGAAAGTCGTGTACAACTAACCTATTGCGCCAAAATCATTTCAATAATTAAATAGTAAACACATATAAAAATCAAAATTATAAAACAAAAATACGGATATAAATAATATAAACTGATGTTAAAATAAAGCAATAATTAAATTCAAATCCAACTCAGATCAATCGATAATTATAACTATCAAATGCGCGAGCAATGAAAAACAATAAAAAAAAAAGTATACTTGAATTTTGATATAATACTTGATAAATAATTAAATATATATATATTAATTAAATAAAAATCACAAATAATTTATAAATTATAGCACAATATCAAATTTTACACAATTATATATATATATTTATGTCGACGTAATACATATTCCTCGCACCTTTCTTGACAATAGACTAAAGCCATGCGCACTGATTCGTTTAACCACTGGGCCTTAGCAGCTTTTCGATTGGCTGGAGCAGTGAGTTTCCTTATTAATCCGCGCGAAAATTGAAACATAACATGATAAATATATAAATTGTTAAACATCGAATATATCTTATAAAAATATATATATAATAAAAATAATAATACAAATAATTAATAATAATTATTATAATTAATTTAATATAAAAATTACTTCAGAAGATTAGAAAGAAACATAAGATTAAACATTTAAAATAAAAATTGAAAAATCAAATCTGAAAAGGATATAATATAAAAAGGAAATAAAATTGTGTTGAATTAAAGAATTGCTTTGAAATATGATAAATAAATTTAAAATAAATGTTAAAATAAAAAAGGATTCAAAAATTAACACAAGAATTATATAAAATTATATAAAATAAAATACAGAAGGCCTTTATAAGTGAATTTTTTATATTAATCCCAACTTGTCGCTCTTATATTAAACATTTCGAAAATTCAATCGCATCATTATAATAAAAAATTGAAAGCCAAAGCGTTGTCTCGTGTTATTATTCTACGCGATAAATACCAATAAAATTATAGTCAAAATAAATCTTGCAATATCTAAACTTGATTAATAAATAAATAAATTTCATTGGAGAAAATTATCTCTTATCCGCAATCTATTCTATACTAAAAAATTGCACAGCAAGCGTCAAATATAATCTTGAACACATTTTTTCGAATTTTTCGAATCGTATCGATCAATGATATAACGATTTTTAAATTTTTACCATTAATTTATACAGCTATTTATTTTTGACGATAATATTATATATATTTATACAAATTAAAACAAAATTTGTACTTCCATTAATATTAGTTATACAATTACGTTAAAATTATTTTAAATTCCATGCTATACGAAAAGAATATAATTATACGTGTTTTCCTATTTATCTCAATATAATATTTAATAATATTTGATAAAATTTGATCGCATTTGTAAAATTTATACAAGTACTCGATTCGAAAATAATGCAAATATCTGAATATCTCATACTTTCTTTTCCGTCCCTTGAAAGTTTTTGAGAATGTGACAGCGGAGAAAGGTAAGTTTAGCCTCACTTATGCATTTGCCGAGTTTCTACGAAATCCAAGGTGCTAGCAAGTCGCGGATAACGAAATCCATGCGGCAAATCAATTTTGCACGAGTCCTCCGGGATTTTCAATGACTTTTGACGTTCTGGTTGAGCTTCGACCGGACGCGAAAAGACGAGGATTCGAGAGCGAAGCGGGTGAATAGGTGGATGAGAGGATGGGCTTTCGTGACGCGGAAGAGAATTCGTTACATTATTCAACAAGACCACATGGAACACACGCTAGACAGGAAGAAAGCATTTCTTATTTTTGCCAATCCTACTTGCTATTCCGATACAAAGAATTTGTCCACCTAACACACGAACAAGAAACTATTATTCCAACCGGTCTAAAAGTATTTGTTTTACAAAATACGTATAGATCGATGAAAATAATTGTTTCTGGTAAATAACAATTTAAAAATCATTCCGAATATGGATTCTCGTTAAATAAACTTGTAACGTTTAAGTTAACGTAATGAACGATATTTCGGTATTTCGCATTAATTACCAGCATTTGCGGTATGTACGCTGTTATCAAGGAACATCATTTGTCTTCTAAGGAAGACGGACATGAGATGTACTATATCGATCCAAAGCTTCGCAACAAGCGATGTAATATTAATTACCGATATCTAACTTAGATGTTATCCTGTTATTAATCATCATCGATACCGCGAATGAAATTAACTATGTTTGTTAAATGCAAACCAAATAAAATATTTGAGAAATTTATATTCCCTTTTATTTAATTTTCATACGAATAATTTACATACATTTGAATTAGAGAATGTGTATTGGAATATACGCGTAAGTACAGGAGACACGTGCAACGATATGTATATTAAGAAATTAAAAATAATAAATCAGTGAACTAAGAAATGAAAGAACTTAATATCTATGGTGAAATGTTTTTCCACATCTCGTATTATTATTGATAACAAATCAAAGATTCTAGCGCCCAAATGCGAGATGGCACTATTCATACTAAATTGTTCGATTTATTTTCTTCGTTCAAAAATTATGAACAAAATATTAATTTGAACAACTATCTATAGGAAGAGGAAAACGCAGCGATAATTTCAGATAACGTTCAGAAATATTTATTCGGAAAGTATCGTAAAAAGTATATATACAAATGTTTCGAAACTTGTAAAAGTATTGAAAAAAGTAGCGAAAGAAAATTTCTTAAGAAAAAAAGAAAATAAAAAAATATAAGGAAATAGGAATATACATATACGTAAAATATATACATATACGTATATGGAAATATGCAAATGTATTAAAAGTCACGCGAATATTCCCGTTTCATTTACTATATATGCATTTACTATATATGCGCGTATTTACTTGGAAATATTTTAAACACGAAACATTACAAATCGATCAAATCGATTTTCTATTTTCGTATATTCCCTATATCTCCTATACTCTTTTTTCTATTCATCGTAGATCCGAGATCGAACTCTCGATTTTGGATGAGTTAATATCTCGCGCGCTATAATTCGAATAATTTCATTTCAAACTTATAGAAACACAGAAATATCTTATATGTATACCTAGATCGATACAGCCTTATTTTCTACACGCGACATGTTTTCCATACGATTAATATTCGCAACAAAGGCTAAAACGAGAAAAAAAATATGATGAAACACACGGATAACGTTGAAAGACATATTTCAATATTAATTAATTTATAGGTGAAAAAAAATTACTTCGTTGTCAGAAAGGAATAATTTAATCGCGTGTATAATACAAATGTTCGATACTTGGATGGAAATAAAACCATTATATAATATCGGTAATGCTTAAAATTAGTTAATCGTAGTAAAAATTCACGACGTTACGATTCATTCGTTCGTTTAGGTACTCTAAAATCCATTAAGAGAAAATGCACGCAAGCGCCACTTTACCGCGACCAGTGGGGTACCTGTTCAAACTTTTAATCGGATCGTTTCCCTCGTTTATTCTCCATCTCTCGTCAGCTATTCACACGCTTTCTTTTTCTCTTTCAATTCTATCTTCAGCACTTTTGATATCTTTTTTATAATATCACGAATATCAGCGAGATCTTCTTTTCACCATCAAATCGTCTTTCCGTAAAAACTTTTTGTCAATTTGCCACCAATTTAATTTTTTTTTCCTTTTCTTTTTTCGAACATTTCAACTATATTCGATATATTCGGTATATTCGGTATTGCGATAAAAAGAGATATTTTGGAATTTTTAAACTTTTCAACTCGTCGAACGTAACAAATGTTTGCGAAACGTCGATGTTTATTGGATCGCATCCCCTAATTTTGATATAATAAGGCGCAAGAAAAAGATAAAAAGATAGAAGAAAACTAAAAATACGTTATGGCTTTTAGAGATAGAATCGGGGAAAAAGATTGGGAGGAAAGAAGAAAATGAAGCGAACGGTTTGCGGCATAGCTAGTTTCTCTTCTGCCATACGGTTTTCTTTTATCGAGTTGGGCAGATCCAATAGGGATTACGAAAACTGGATGGAATAGTAGAACAGGATAGAATAGCATCTCTCGCAGGATTTTCTCAGATCCTCTTCCTTCGATTCATAAATATCCCTCGGCTATAATACCGTGCTGAAAGACTCCCATGAGTACCTTTGCGATATTCACTATCGAAACAACTTCTCCGTACAACATTTTTATCCCTTATCCCGTCCGCTCGTCCAACGCGTGAAAACGAATCGAATCTTTTCATATTATATTATAAATATAATTTTAGATGAAACGATAGAAATAACGATACGAACGATAAATATCAATTTAAAATGTAAAAAAAAAAACAAAAAGAAGTTCATTTTTTCAAAATAAGGAGGGTACTTATACTGCGATATATACATAATGTGTTATATCGGAGCTTAACAATGTTTAATCCGTTAATCTGATCACACGGTCGCTCGAATCAATTTACGTAATGTACGATCGGTTCGAGGATTCTCTTGGCCGAAAATCTGTGGTTTAAATCATTGAAATCTCGCAGCTGCTTCTTCCATAACTTCCACTTTTATACGACTTCCCGTCATATGCACTCTCTTTCATTATCGGTTTCATCTTTCTTCTCTTTCCTTTTCCCTCTTCTTTTCTGAAAATCTGCCAACACCATAAGTGCTATCAAGTTGGATGTGCCTTTAAATTTCGTTAGATTTACGATTTCAATATCGTTTTAACGATACCTCTTGAAATTGAGCACGCCATTAATTTATAGAGAGAAAATGCTTTGCATAAATATTTAACCAATTTCCAGCCAATTTACCACCTCTTTACGAAATCTAATATTCTCTATTTTTTCTCCTTCTCTCTCTCTCTCTCTCTCTCTCTCTCTCTCTCTCTCTCTCTCTCTCTCTCTCTCTCTCTCTCTCTCTCTTTCCAGTTACTAGTTATCCACCGGTAAAAAGGAAAGAAAAAAAAAATAAAAATAAAAAAGATTTTCGACCGTCTTTCCATCGCTGACATCAGGCACATCCGTATAGTCGAGATAAAAATCTTGCAATTTCAGAGACTTGGAGAAGCTTGTGCGGTACATCTTACTCGAGGAAATTACACGCATTTTTCTTTTCTGCATTGCATGAAAAGAAGAGAGAGAAAGAAAGTTTCGAAACAAATTTACTTTTAAAATATCGCGTATAAATTTATATCTATAATCTTGATTCTACCTTATTCTCAATTCCAAAAATTATTCTCATTGTGAATTTTACTTCCAAATTTTCGCGAATCACGAATTAACTAATTTTTTCGTACTTTAAATCGTATTTTAAATAAATACTCGCTCTTATAAAAATATATTTTAAACAAGAATAAAAAGAACGTAAAGAAACAATAATTGATTTATGAACAAACAAATTCTTTATTGTTTAAATTCCTTCGTATCGGATCTTATACGTAGAAATAAATAATAATAATAATAATAATTACGATAATTGAATATAATTTTTATAAGGAAACAAAATCTAACCATATATCTATATATTACGAAATAAAAAATATGAGAGTTTCTATCAACCTATTTTCTAATCGAGCAATTTACAATTTAAAACATGACGAGTAATCTTGTTCTTCGTTATATCTCTTTTATCCTTACTTTTACTCTTCGATGTACAATTATATCTAATATCTAGATATCTAGATATCTAGTACAATATAATTTAAAAATTTCCAGATCATTACGTCGCACAATGCTTGTCTTTCATTTCTTCAATGCTACAATTTAAGGAATATTTCTGATCTAGACAGAAGTTGAATCCCTTTTACGATTTTTTCTTTTCTAAAAAATAAGAAAGAATAGTTAATCGTCTCTTTCTCTCTCTCCCTCTTTTCCTAATCTTTATAAATAAAATAAACTAATTGATCGCGTTTTTAAGAATGAGAATCAAGAAAGGAAAAAATTTATGACGGAATACACATATGTAGACATTACTCGAGAAAATTTCAATAGCGAATAGCGAAAAGTTTTCTTATAAAACAAATTTTATAGCGATTTATCATCCAAAGATAACCGACTAATTTTTAATTCTAAACATTTCTTCGTTATATCGCTTCTAAAAAACCATTTTTTAAATATTGATCCAACAATTTCGATCGATATTTAAGTCTAACTATATGTATAATTACTCGTTTTACGAAATTTCTTGTTTTAGGAAATGCGAAAGTAGCCAAGTGTTTGTTAAAGACCATCACACTCACTGTATAGATACCTGTCGGCCCATTACGATGTGCGGCGAAGTTGTCGTACCTGAAGATCACCTCGACGTAAGAAATTAATTAATAACGATTACTCGATTGCTCTTTCACTCTCGTCGCGTTCGATATATTCGCGTATTCTTCCTGTATATTATAGTATATACATGATATAATTGAAAGTGAAAAATGAACGCGATGCGATGATCAGGTTTGTAGAACGTGTAACGCAACAGGGCATAATTGCGGTATAGCCGAAGGAAGCAAGGCAGGCCCCGGTATAGACGGAGCTGATTTTGTTTTCTACGTATCCGCGATGCAAACCGAAAGATGCCATAAAGGATTAACCGTGGCTTACGCGGCCCATTGCCAACAAGAAGCGGCATTGGACAGGTAATCGCCTCGTTTTTTCGTTACAATCTTCAGAGATTCCCGTTCGAACGATATTTCGATTCGATATTTTCTAGACCGATTGCTGGTCATGCCAATCTATGCCCGAAAAGCATAAGCACGAAACCACAAGAGCTCGAAACTTTGCTAAGTACCGTGAAACACGAAATATTACACGCCTTGGGATTTTCCGTCAGTTTGTACGCCTTCTATCGAGATGAAAATGGAGAACCTAGAACTCCGAGAAGAAGCGACACAGGGAAACCATTCTTGAACGAAAAGTAAGCGATCTTGTATCCTTTTATCGTCATCGTCCAATCTTCATTTTTCGTTTTATTTACTACTATTCGATATAACATTTCGTTTACGTTATATCAAAAGTTTTCGATTCGATAATGTTTTTTTTGTTTTTTTTTTGTTATTGTCATTTCCTTTTCGCAGAGAATTCTAAATCTTTTCTGCCGCTATCGCTTTTATCCGAACCAACGAATCGTAATGAGCCAAATTCCGGTGTTGTCCACTCCAACGCTTTATCTCTTTTCTCTCTTTTCGATATTCCTTTTATGTAGTATTATGTATACATTTCAATCACGTTCTCCTCTTTCCGTCGATAGAGATATCTTCCGGTTTTCACCCTTGTCATATTTCCACGAATTTGTTCAAGAAAAAATTAACATTCGTATTTTCTTCTCGCGTCCAAATCGTGTCCTTTCATATCGCGTATCGAATCAATGCTTTTTCCTTATACGTTCAATTTTCGTTATTATATACATACATATATATATATATATACGTGATATCAGGTTGCAAACGCATCAATGGAGTGAAAATACGATTCGAACCGTAGTCAGGCCATATTGGCAAGTGCATGGAGGCTACGTAGAAAGATCGATACAAATGATAGTGACACCGAGAGTTCGTGCCGAAGTTCAAGCTCACTTCAATTGTCCGGAGCTGGAAGGCGCGGAGCTAGAGGATCAGGGGGAAGATGGCACGGCATTGACGCATTGGGAAAAACGAGTATTCGAGGTAAATCGTTACAAATACCGTTACGATAACGACCGTAACGATCGTCCTTGATCGTTTTATCGAATTCGACGAACGGTATTCGACGCGTAATTAAACAATTATAGCAATTTTTAAAATCTCTTTCTTTTTTTTTTCTTTTTTTTTCCTCCTTTACTTAAGAATAATTAATCGTATAATTCAAGCAAAATTAAATTAATCGTATCACTGATATTTACATAGCGAATTAAATGCGATATCGAATTAAATTTTATCGTAAGTAAAACAAAACTCGAGAAAGAAGAATATCTATTATCGTTTAATAGATACACACTTAAAAACACACTTAATAAGAAGGACGATAGAAATATAATGCTATTACGATAACGCTTGAAAATAAACAAGTTGTTTATTATATTTTTATTATGCTATTTTGCTATCCCTTTTTAATATAATTTAATTATCTATCGTTTCATTAATTCGAAATGTTTTCATATTTGCAATTAATTTTAAAAATATCGCACATCGTGACGTACTTACTTTGATATTTTGTAAATCTAAACGTCACGATCTTTCATCGTTTTAGAACGAAGCAATGACGGGGACGCATACTCAAAATCCAGTTTATTCAAGGATAACGCTCGCCCTTATGGAAGATACCGGATGGTATAGCGCGAATTACTCGATGGCACAAGAATTAGGATGGGGTAGGAATCTTGGCTGCAATTTTTCGATGAAGTCGTGTAAGGAGTGGATATCTTCAAAATCGTTTCGGTTGTCGTATGTATTCCAAAAAAGTAATGCAAAAATAGAAAAGATTTTTACCATATTTTAATTTAAGAATGTAGATGGACGCGAAATATGCATAATTTTATTTAACGATATTACGTAATAATAATATTTCATCGAGTCTATAATCTATAATAATAAACGCTACGTTGTAATATAAAAGCAACGAAAAAATTGTCGTGAAGACAAAAGTGAAATAGGTTATTATATATCTTTAATATCGAAATTTACTATCGTTTTTCAGGGGAAAGTCTATTCATCCCTTTTGTAACAAAGTGAAACAAGATCCATTACAGACCGAGTGTACCGATGACCGAAGTTCAGTGGCATTGTGTAACTTGATCAAATACTCGCAACCTCTACCTAAGAAGTATCAGGTATAAAATTATTACACGTACATACATTCGTAAAATATCTTCGCTCCATTTAAATACAACCATTCGTTTATTTAAGATTTTATTATATACATGTATATATTTAACTATATAGTTTAACTATATAGAGAATATTTTTTTCTTTTCTTTTTTTTTTTCATTCGTCCGAAATGAATAAATAAAAAATTTTTTCGTCCGTTATTATTACACACTTTCTGCTTCTTTAGAATATCTTATGGATATTCTTGTCGATTTTTAATCGTCGATATCAGCAATTTCTTATTTTGCTTTAAATCGAGAATCGCTCGTTAAATTTTTGCGCACGTGTAACTCGATATTCTATATTTATGTCATTTATACGTAAAATATATGCAAAACGTAGATAATATAAAAAAAAATATGTATTTACATAAAAACCTAATTATCATACCGATGTTTCGAATCTTAGAATTTTGACTTTATACCTCACGTGCCAGCTGGAGAGGAACAATACTACGGTGGTTCGGTATCTCTAGCGGATTATTGTCCATACATTCAAGAATTTACGTGGAGAGCTCGAAATATAGTAGTTAGAGGCTCCCATTGTCTCTATGAAGAGAACAATCCTCGTAAGTCTCTTAACGCTCTTATTAATAACTGTATCATCCAATAATCTATTTTATCCCATGATAAATAGTTATTTTTTATTTAAACCAACGACATTTTACTTAATAATAATTCATATCTCTCGCTTAGAAAAAGAAATAACTTTGATATTTTTTTTAATACTTTTTAATTCAAAGAAAATACACTGATATTAGTTAAACTATTTATTTTTTATTTTTTACACCTTAGTAATATAATTGATATAATTTTTGTATCAAAGTAGCGAATAAAACGATAACTTGTTAATCAGATTGTTTTCTGTCAACAGATCCGGACAAAAATTTTGCTTTAGAAAAATACGGTCCACATTCGAGATGCTTTGATCATACGAATCAAATGTGGGAAGAAAGAACGTGTAAACAAGCTAGGCAATGGCAACATTGGGGTTCCGGATGTTATCGATATAAATGTGAAGTTGGTAGATTACATATTATAGTCAGTATCAGAAAAACCGTTTTACAATCTTCTTTATTATTAACACGTTTATTAATTCGTTTTCGTTTTCTTTGGCATAGCCTATTGTATAAATTTCGATATATCTGATTTTTTTAGGTCGCAAATTACACGTACACGTGTTATCATGCTGGCCAAGAAATCGCAATCAGAATAATACAAAATGACTGGCTTCATAAAGGAGCTCTAATTTGCCCTCCATGTAGAGACATTTGTCAGGTGAGAATAAATATTATTTGATATAATTTAATTTACAAATATATCGGATACATCACGATAATATAAATTAATACGATTTATAAAAATATCTTCCATAACAAAGACTGCATTGACGAAACAAAATTGAGAAATAAAATAAATACACGAGAGAAAGAATCTCGTCTTTCCATGCGTCTTTATTCGCGCCACGTATGTAATAGTCTAAATTCTTAGTTCGTTTCATTCTTGTTTATTTTTCTGTTACAGGCGGAATTAAAAGAGAAACACGAATATTGCAAGCCGGGAGATGAACATCCACCGTCAACGTTTTATCACAGAGACAATTTGTATTGTGCATCCGCGGCAAAATTTACAAATTTATCCTTACCATTCCTTACTTTAATTTATTTCTTTGTTTTTAGATGATATGTCGTGGAACCTAGGTAATATTTTCATTGATATTAAAACTAGGTTGACAAATTACAATAATCGTTGAAACGTCTGAATTCGCATTTTTGAATTACGATACGTACGTAAATACTAGCTTAATGCTCACGGGAATATCTTTGAAACCACGTACGTGAGACGTTTCGCGATATGATTCGTATCTGAACCGAGGTGACAATTCCATTTTCACCATTTATCGTGTAAAAAATATTTTCTTAACACAATTTTATATATCAGCAAATATAAAGATACGCAAAATACGAGTTTAAAGATAACTTTAAACTCATATTTCATATTTTGCATTTTGTTTTTGTTAAAGTCTCTGGAAAAAGAGACAGGCAATATATCCTATTTACCATGGTTAATGCTCGGTCCCCTGTTCGTACTCGTAAGGTTAAAAAGGCTACAGTCTCGATGGTTTATAAAATGGCGATAATATCTATTTTCCGTAAATCGTATTCTGGTGTGTATCTGTATCCACAATAGGTGGATCCGCTCAAGACCGAGGGCCATCTTGATCATCGCGTCTGCCTACTTTGTCGATTGCCTCGTTACCCTCCTTCTCTCCCCCTTTCCCTTCCCTCGTCAACAATGTACTCAATCCCATCTTCACTACAGTTAGCAAATAGTTCATTTTTCGGTTCACTGGCTTTCTCCAATCTTACCTCCTTCTGAGTTGTGCATCCCATGTATTTCCTCCCGAACCAGAGTTTTCAATCCATTAACCACTGCTTCGAATGACCACTATGACGACACTGTCCACTTGACTTGTCCGATCTCTACTCGTAAAACGCGATCTGTTTCCTTTCTTTCACTTTCTTTTTTTTTTTATTGTTGAGGAGGAGAGAGGGGAGGGGGGTTTAAACAAATTATGCACTTCCATCTGTTCCAATGGGGGATTCACCAAGGCCTAAAACGAATTCGATATATTCGTTAAAAAATTCCTCCTCGTACGCTTCCCTTAAATCGCAGAAATATTAGTTTGGAAATAATTATAAATTGATCAATTTCTCAGATCTAAGTAATCGATAATTTCATTATTAGTTTTATTTAAAGTTTTATTATTATGTCATTAAAAGACAATCAATTAATTAGGACTAATATATCTGGCTTTTTATTGATAAAATCGTATTTGAATAATTCTTCTTTAATATCTTCTCTTTCAATTCATCATTTGATGTGATAAGAAAATCTATTACACAAATTTCAATTACCATTCAATTTTCTTTCCGCCTTGTTATCACTCGGAAGAATACCGAATATATATATCTCGATATTATCCGTGTTTCTATATCATTCTATCGATGCATATCGTCGCATGTCACTTCCTGTTTATAGCTATGTTTATCTCGAGTCAGTTGATACTTCCTTTAAGGAAGTAGGTTATCGTATATATAGAAAAAGCTTCTCTCGATGTTTGTGTTAATATCCGCTCGATCGCTGTATCGACGTCATATTTGCGTTTATCGGCAAATTACCGCGATGATCGATCGTCATCGAGGAAAATATTTTTCCTTTCCTTCCTTCAGGTAATGCAAGTAATAATACAGTTAATAATTATTATACAACAAAAATAAATACGGATGTTTATTAATTTCTCGGTTCGGTAGAACATCTTCCTCGCTCTCGTCTTCGATACATACACATATCGCAATGTTTGCCGTTCTATTCTATTGTTAGAATATTCTATCGTTTCCTCTCTCTCTAGTATCCAAAATTTTTGCTTCTTTCGCAAACACATATCAGGCAAAATTACCCCTCCACTCGAGTATAGATATCTTTCATCTAGATATTTCCACATCCAACAAAATACGCTATTATTTCGTAACATATCTACACTCATTTTTTATTTTTAGGCCCATTCAAGTTTCACCCTTCTCACGACTCATTTTGGATATCCGGATAGTTCGCGTGTCCTCTTACTCGATCTTACAACTCGTGATCTCGATATATTTCCCTTAGGCTCCTGCTCCACGGTTCTCCCCTTCAGAGACATTGGTATAGGCCTTCATTCTCGGATACCAACGTGAACATATTAATCTCCATCGCCCATTTTATCGGCTCGTATCTGTTCAACGAACGCTATACCTCTTTAGAAAAATTTCACAGTATCAGCCGATCATATTGGATAATATTGGACTGCCATAACTTGTATATAGTCGATGAATCCTTCGATATTGTTGCTAAAGAAAGATACAAAGAGTACAGCAGGGTTAAATACGCTTCGTACCATTATCTGATATATTTAAGAGGAAAAAAGGGGGGTCGCGTGTGTCTTTTACTTTTAAAATATAAGACGACAATGTATGTAGAGACAGGGAAAAAATATAACATATGATGCAATATCTATATAATAAATGATATTTCAATGATATTTTAAAATATTCATACACATATGTTGTATGGTTCCTTTTTTTCTATCGTAAAAATTATTAAAATTTTTTTAAAAATCAAATTTGTAAATACAATTTCTTTAAATTTATTTTATATGTTCTCAAATAAATATATGATGGATAAAATGGATCATCCTGCATATACAGTAATTCTCGTTGATATATTTCAAGTATTTCAAATATGTAATGATATATAATTACCTATAATAATTGTGCCGCCCATTTTATTATTATTATCTTTTATAAATATCGCTTTTCTTTTATATTTTTAATTATTTTTCTAGTTATATAAGAATCTTGCTTTATGAATAAATCATTTTTATTGTTGATTAGTAGTGAACCGCGATGAATCGTTATATATATATAGAAAATATATATATCAAAATATGTATATGTACGAGTGCCAATATTATCTATTTTTTGTTTAAATAACAATTTTAGTTATCAATTAAATACGTATAATATTTTACGATTACGAATAATCCTTATTCATCTATCATTTGAAAATTCTTACAAGTTACAATTCAACATTCAATATAACTTTTATATACGTACAGTAATTCTCGTTGATATATTTCAAGTATTTTCAAATATATTTATTTCTACAAATACATATAAAAAAAAAGATATACGAAATTTCAAAAATCACATGATATTATAGTCATAATTTTATTTTCTAAACATAACAAATTAAATTTCTAAATTTTTTTTCTAAGAAATAGAATAATCCGCATCGCGAAATTTCAAAATTTATTACGATATATTTTTTTTATTTCAAAATATGAATAAGGATTAAAACTATTTAATGATTATATAATGATTAAAACTATTGGCAACAATTTTTCATTGTCACCTCGGAAATATTTATAAATATGAAAACATTGAATTATTATAAACGAATATTATAAAATTATAAAATTGTATGTAGTTCGATCATTGATATTGAACATCTATATTTATTGTTTATTTCTTAAAAACAAACGCGTTCGAACTTGCTTCACGAAGAATTGTGCGATGAAAGAAGGAAGAGTTAATTTTTCTACGAGATTAACGAAATATAACATGAATTTGCTTTTATAATGCAATTTTAATAGATTATGATATCATATCTATAAAAAATATAAGAATATTATAAGAAATCGGCAAAAAATGGGAACATCTTGAAAATAGAAGTGGAATTGTTTTAAAAGTGCGTGTAACACGAGTATGGATCAAAGTATGGATGATAAGTGATTATTTCTTGGAAATAAATATCAGAGAATAAGATGTAAATATTAAGACGAAATAATAATAATAAATAAGACAATGTAGAAAACTTTTATGAACGTAAGAAGAATACGTATTACGTATTTCATGCGTGATGTAATTTCTATTATCGCTCGTGTAAATGAAATAATTATATGAAATCTCTTGTTTTTTTTTTTGTTTCTTTTTTTTCATTATATTTATACACGAAATATAAACATTTTGTACACATAATTTTTTAACATTCCATTAGGTACAAAATTTCAAAAATTCAAAATTATATAATTATCAATATGTAAAATATGAAATAATTAATAATGAAAGATTTAAAAGATTAAAGTGATTTATAAATATAAGAATATAATGTTTAAATCGCGTTAAGAATCCTTAGTAGTTTAAGAAATCTAATAATATGTTAATATCTCGAAAAATTAAATTATCGAGGTGGCGTTTATGCGGATAGAAAATGTAATTTAAAATTTTGAATTCGACATCATTTTATCGATCGAAAGTTTCTTAATCAGCAAAATGTAATCATAAAAAATATATACGAACATAGAAAATTATATTTTGAATTATAGAAAGAAAAACTTTTTTGTTTTTTTATCAATTTGCGAATTCAAACTATTTATCCGATTCGATCTAAATGTCGATGGACGATAGAATATTTGTCATCGCAGAAAATTGAATTAAAAATCTATTGCTGCATTTAAATCGGATATAATTCCAAGTGATAAAGCTTTATTCGACGTATCAACGTAATAAAATGCCATTTATTATTATAAGTAACGAAATCTTCTGTTCATATAACGATAACCTATATTTTAAGACCATTCTCAGGGTCTAATATTTTCAACGCAATTTAAGCAAATTTTCAATTATATTACTATCGATCGTTATTATGTTTAATTAATTAAGAATATATTCATGGAAAATACAATTTGATACATTTATCATTAAAAATTCGTTATTAAATATTTTTATCGAATTTGTTATATTTAATCCATATTTGCGTACTTATAGATAGTTATTGTACAATTATTTGTACGAAAATATTTTCAAATATTCTTATAGAAAAAACGATATATAGATACGTAAAATATGGATTAAAATAACATTCCGAGAAAAAAGAAATTTATAAAAAATTTTTATATATTTATCGTATGAAATACTATTGTCAAATATTTTCCTTCGCTTCTCACGAAGAACAAAATATGGCAAAATAATATATAAATTTGTAGAATTTAGATCAATAGTAATGTATATCGTTATGTACAATAATATCTATTAATTAATTTATTTATTATATTAATTATTATATACAATTTGATAATTTTATATTAAGTTACAATAATTTAATAATAAAATAATAATAAATTATAATATTATTAGTTAAAAATAACAATCACAGCATGAAATTGTCGAAACTATTTGACAGCCGCTAAGAATAAGAATAAGAAATTTCAAAGCCTTATTCGATATGCTAGAAAATTTCCAAGAAAAATCGTATATCCGGGGATATCAATTAAACGGAAATAGCTGTCAATCGTTCCTGACGTTCGTTGCCGCTGTGAACACGTGCCGATGTAAAAACAAATCTATCCATCTATTATATTGTATAAATCGTTTTGTAAATTGTATAAACTTATTCTTGTAAATAAATAATATTGTACAAAATGTAAAGAGAAGCCTCTTCTCATTACCACATCAATTAAAAATTTAAAAGTTATACATCGGATAATATCGGATATAATAAAGTTTTTTTTTTAATATTGAACAGCCTACATTTATAATCATCCGATTCTTTCAATTATTTGGAAAAGAACATCGAATACCGTCTATACGTTCTATATCGTTATAATAAATGAATATTCGATGACTTTCAGTAAAAGAAGAGGCGAAGGGGAGGAGGGGGGGGGGAGGCGAGCAACATATTATAATAAAAAATATAAGAATTGTAATCGAATAACGAACAAAATTTGCAATCATATTTTTTCACTTCATACATTTTTTTATTCTATTCTTAAGAAATAAAGTATACGTATAGGATACAACATCGCTAACTTTATCTAACACCATTATATTATATTTTGTATATTTATATTATATATTATATTTCAAATAACGAACAAAAATATTATTTACAAGAATTGTGTGTATGTAGTGTGTGTATGTGTGTGTGTTTGTGTATGTGTGTGTGTGTATACACATAATTTATCCAAATTAACAATGAATATTGTAAAATTCTATAATTAACTTTACACTACTTCTGATGGATATAGAAGATGCGAATAATTTAATTTTATAAAAAGTTGAAGTTAATTGTGACGAAGCGTAAATAATCTGAAGTATATCGAAAAGTTTTTCTAATCAAAATTTTAATAAATGTACATGTATTGGAAATTTATATACAAAAATTTAAATTTTTTAAAAATTTGGTAAATTAATTACATTTATTTATTTTATATATGTATATTTATCGACACAAAATATACAAAAAATATTCCAATTAAAACAATTATTTTAATATAAAATAAGGAATAAAATTCGTAATTATTTTTATTTTGATTATTTATGCGTTTCATCTAAATTCTTCGTTTAATATTTTATTTCTAGTTTTTCTAATTATATAAGTATCCCAAGTATCTAAAATTGATACGCGTTGTCTTATTCGATACAAAAATGATTTATGCCCTATTCGATAGGGAGTAGTTATTTGTGTTCGAGGCAATGATAAATGTTTCGTTTCATCGTTACGAAGGAGCTTTCACGTTGTTGTTGGTGAGCCAACAGGCAGTGTTTCGCTCTTATCGACTCTCAACAATTTGATCTTAACTTTACTAATATATATTCTAATATTGTAAAATATTCTAATGTAAATCATATGTTTTTTCTTTCTTTTTCTCTTCTTCTTTTTCTTCTTCTTCTTCTTTTTCTTTTTTTTTTCTTTTTTTCTTTTTTTTCATCTTTTTCTCCTTTGTCTTACAATTCTATATACTTAATTTTATATTTTGTTCCATAAAAAAATTATAATATTTGCGATTAAACACAATTAACTATTACATTTTTTTCTTACTATATAATAATCATTTAACGAATAAAATGGGAATTGTATCGCATAGATAAAAATATTATAATCGTAGAATTTAAAAAAAATAGTAAAACGATAAATAATAAAACATTGAATATCAAACTAAGGTATGTACAAAATTATTTACAATAAGTTATATAGTTATATTTAAAAATATTATTTAAAAAGTAAAATTCAATAAAAAATTTTTACGAAAATTTGTTAATTTCACATCGTACAATTTACAACGTTCGTATCTATCGCCACAATATATTCCAGCATTATATTTAATAAAAACCGTACATTACGTTAATGTAATATATTATATAATAATAAATATAACTTAATGTAACTTAATGTAACATTGTAAATTATTTAAAAATTGAAAAAAAATGTAGCTAAGATTTATGCGATTAGCATAATATTGTATAACGCGTTAAAATCGTATAATTATACAATATATAATTGTACATATAATTATACAATATAATAGATAAGATTATATATTTCCACTATTTTATTACATGTACCATTTTTAAATTCCACCTATATTTATAATTATTTCTAGAAATACACGAAATATTTTATAATAAAAATATTTGCAAAAAATTAATATATTCAAAACCGATATATTGATTAATTTTTTAATACAACGAAAGTAAATTGGAACATATTCGTATATTAAAAATCAAGAGAGATATAAAGAATTCTTTCTAAATTTCTAGTTTCGAAACAATCGAGATCATCCAAGAAAACGATAAATTTTTACGTTTTTTTTTATTTTTTTATTTTTGAAGAATATCTTGTTTTTCTCGCATATTTATAAATAATTATAATTTTAACGATAACGAAATGGAATACAATATAATATATGTGTTATTTCTTATTACTTATTAAACAAATTAAACAAAAATGATGAACATTATCCAGATTATCCAATACATAGACTGAATATATTGGATATTGGTATATGCATATACATGTATTGTATATTATTTAGATTATATCAATATGTATTACGAAATTATATATTCCAACTATATATTCGAATATAACATTACATCAACTTTTCTTTTTTTTAATTATGATGTATATGTAAATCAAATCATTTTATTATCAATTGTCCGATCTGTTCGAATCTATTCGAATGTTGTTTCTTTTAATTTTAATTTCTTTTTCATTATATAAATATAAATTATACTTGTTAAATTATTTATGTTATGTTAATGTTATATTTATGTTAAATAACGTTGTTGAATGCAATATATGCATAATATTGACGTACACGGAAATATTATTATGTTTATATTCAATATACGGTTGTTTATATTTAGGAATTTTTCATATGAAGAAACGTCATATGAATAACAA
This sequence comes from Apis cerana, assembly GCF_029169275.1. Taxonomy (NCBI): domain Eukaryota; kingdom Metazoa; phylum Arthropoda; class Insecta; order Hymenoptera; family Apidae; genus Apis; species Apis cerana. The sequence continues at coordinate 27,053,819 of NC_083852.1, forward strand.
TTTTTCAAACTTATATAACTATAACAGTCCCTGAATCATTTATTTTGTATGATATAACAATCCTAAAGTATTCATATTTGCAATTTTTTTCAAATTTTTAACTCTTTTTCTCATTTTTAACTTTCTCTACTTTTATGCCTTTTGAAACCACGATCTATTTACAAATGATCAAAGTATTATATACGCTTTACTATTTTTCTTTGCGTGAGATTTAATTTCTTTGTATAAATAACTCAATCATAATTGAAACAAGAATACAAAACAAGTTACATTCAAAACATTACAATTACTTTTTAATTAATTAAATTAAGAAATTAATAATTTTTTAAATTTAGAAAATTCAGAAAAGATATAATGTACATGTAATTTCGTAAATGTATCGAAAATGTACCTACAACACCATATTTTAACGATTTTCTATAAATCGATTCATAAATGATGTTTGTTCATTATTTAATTGTATTCATTATTTAAGTTTGTTATTTAAACAAAAATTGAAAATGATGTTTATCAATTAAATATTATCAATTTATTTCTTCTTTTTTTATTATATTCATAATTGTATATAAAAAATAATACCTATATTCACAGCATTTTAAATAGTAGAAAATATATGTATATCTCAACATATTTGATAAACCGTTACATCATGTTCATAGACAGTGATTCATTATTTAATATTGGCTTCTCCGAAATGTTAAAAATTAATGAAATATACCTAAGTTCAAAATTTTCGATTTGTAATCGATTTGCTATTTTTTTTTTTTTTTCTCTCTCTTTTTTTTATTTCGACCATACAACATGATACATGATAATAATCTACTATTATAGGTACAATATTCAATAAATAAATTTATTATTGCAATGTAATTGTATATAAGTAATATAATGATCATTGGAAAGCATAATATTTTTTTTCTTAAAAATGCTAAATATTATTATATATTTTACAGTTTCTCGAACATTTTCTTTTATTAAATATCCTCATTTTGCTATAAATTAACGCGTATATATACGCGTATATACGTATATAAGTATGTGTAAATAACTAGATACAACTAATATATAGAATTTTACGTTATATGTATAAACTATTCTTTTATATTATATTATACCAAAGTTGCTAATATTTTATTTTTTTATAGTAATTAATACATTATTAAAAAATGAAATCTTTGTCGCATTCATAATCGCGTTTTACATATATAATTTTATCCAAGCATATAACGCGAGAATGAATAACATATTTGATTGGAAAAATAAATGATTTTTCTAATTTTTATAAACTTTTATCTAATTTATCGGTCAGCTTAATTCAATGTGTTATGCGCGCGCGCGCGTGCATTTATGTGTGTATGCAAGTAACTCTTTTATCAATAAATACTATAAAAAGATAAAAAAATATAATATTAACGAAGTTATATTAACATTAAACGTTTGATATTAAATATAAATGAAATTTTAAGATAAATCGATAATAATTCATTCGATAATTTCAATTTCAATTTCCAAATCTAATAATAGTTTCTTAAAATAATTCCTTCATCGCGTTATTAATCATAACAGTCATTCCGTTCGAAGGGAAACAATATAATGGATTATAATTAAATAATTAATTACGATAAAAATAACATCTATTTAACATCTATATTGCAATTTTTTAAATATTATTTTATACGTATAATTTGTGCGGTTATTATAAACGTGTATTGGTAAGATATTATAAAACAATGAACGCATTTCAATGAATTCGATAATTAAAAATATTACGTAAATTAACGATATATAGTAAAGATTATTTATCTTATTAAAGATTATTAGATTTATCTTTCTTTTTTCCATTACGTTCGAAATTATGAAAAAGATAAAAAAAAAAACTATAAAACAATTTTACATAGTAGTAGCTATGTATACTTTCTTTTAGATTTATTATTATATTCTATATTCGAATCCCATAAACAATATATATCTATATTCTAGTTCAAATTAGTGAAAAATTATGCTTAATTTTCAAGATAATTTTCAAGATAATTTTTTCCGTTTCTTTCGGTCGAATGTGCTTCACCTATAATAAAAAGTACTTTGAACCTGTACTTTGATTAGTACAAAATCGTAATGTTCGTTATACAAATTTGATTCTTGATTGCAAATTACAGCCATATATATTTCTTCTGCACAACATTTGAGATTATTATATGTCAATTAAATTCAAGATCTCGAATTAAATCCGGCACGCTTTTGAAACGCGTATTTTCCAGATAGAAACGGCAATCGCGTCGGACTTGTGCATTTTCTTCGTACAAAGAATATTCTATTATCGACAAAGACGAATTATTTGAAAAAGATCGAGGATGCGATGATCGCTCTGTTCCAAGATTGCAAGTCATGGAATGGTGTTCTGCCGCCACGCTATACTAACTAGCATGCGTTGGAGATTCAATGTCCTCCGTTTGCGTGACGGCATCTCTAACTGAAATAAAATAATTATTAATGGTCCATCAAATAAATGAGACGAAGATGTATTTCGATAACGATATTTAATTTTAACATCTAGAAACGAAGAATCGGATATAATAGAAAAATTCTATTTTTTTTATAATATAAAGACGATGGGAAGGATACATATATATGTGTTGACAAAAAAATTATCGAATCGCAACGAATTAATATATTCGCATTGATCATTAAATTTACCGTCAACTATATTGTTTTATTTTCCGCAAAATATCACACAATATGTAAATGTAAAATGTACTACCTCACGTTGGCGTAGCATCGTTATGTAGGACATGTCCGGTTTCCCAAGGAAGTGGTGGTGGTGTATTGGCTAACGAAGAAGAGGAACATCGAGCCATTGAAAAACGGTCTATTGAGCAACGCTCTAAACCTGGAACGCGATATGTTTGTATTATTATGCGATACATCGATCTTTAAAAGACGAACCAAATTGACGAATCGCAATTACAAGTCCTCGAAAATAAGAGATCAATCTATAAATTGTAACGAGATAAAAACAAGTTTTTCTCTCATCACGACTCGTAAATAGAAATCACGCTTTGCCCGTAGATATTTTATTTAACCGGGATCCGGGTTAAAAAAAGAAAACAAAAAAAAGAGATGAAGTTCAAAGAGATCTTTGAAGAAAGAAAAGAATTATTTTACCGAATATAGGGGTATACAGCGGATTTTTTTTTCCGAACAAAATCGTACTATTATAAACTTTATAAACTTTTTTAAATTGTATCTCTACACAATTTTTTTGTTTTTTTCATTGGATAGATAATAAATAATATAAATATAACGTTATATATATTTATTAAGAACATATTATAATTTTTATTCGCTTCGTTTTTCAATTACTTCAATTATATTAAACGGAGGAAAGTAAATATTAAGGTATTTTTTATGATTTTTCAAAAAAATTAGCTTCAGTTATTGAGATGATTAATCGAAGAACGTGTGATAAATCGATCGATTAGAAGCTTGCTTGATTGATTCAAGAATTACAATGGTTCCTAAATTTATAATTTTTGAGATATTGATAAAAATCGTTACTACTATTTTATTGAATTATATTTGTAAGTATGAATCCACGAAGAGTATGCGTCAATCGCTTATCTAACATTTCGATAAATATATCGCAGCGACTGGTTTAAAATATTTAATTTAACGGATAAACCAATATCATCACATTATAGTATCGATCCATAACGATTCATAAATGGAAGAATAAAATATAAAAAACAAGCCTTGAACGAATGAAATTACAATACAAAATTGTAATGATGATACGATTACGATAAAATTTGTAAATCGATATATCATTCTTAATGAAAAAAAAAAATTCTCATATTTTGGAATGCAAATTTGAAAATAGTTAGAAAGTAGATATTACATACCTGATAAATCGACTCCTGCCATGTTACAAACATCAAGACCACCTGTGCTGGTCGCACAACAATGCTGTTTCGGTCCCAAAGGTTTCGGTCTACAAAGTACCTGCAAAATTGCAAATTCAAAATTTCACGCTATGAAATTTTTTTTTCGCGCGAAAATTTATCTTTCCATAATAATATTCCACGAAATATGTACTTTTGTATAAATATCGCTTAACCGCTTCGTATTCGTAGAAGAATTATCGACTTGTTTTTTTTGAGCAAGAGAAACGTTATCTCCAAATTTTATCATTAAAATAATTAGATAGAATAAAACGGTTGAGAAAAGAGGTAGATAGTGTAATTGAAAATATATATAGTAGAGATTAGCTCTCAATAACCGTAAATGATCAATATCCGTAAACTTTTGGTACTTATGGTAGGCAAAAATCATTTTATTCGCGAATAAAGCTTGAACAGCACTGTCTTGAATAGCCGATATTACTTCTAGTAGTACGGTAAAACTTGGATTATTCGAATTCGTTGAAAATCACGATTTCGAGATCTTCGAAATCTTTCCGTTCTCTTATTCGTTTTATACCTACTCCTTTTAAAAATCTTTTAAAAATTACAAGATTAATGTATTAACATTTCACGCATGTTGCTCGAAAGCAACTTATTATTATTATATCTTTAGACACCCGGTTTGCATAGAATTAAATCGATACCTAATGCGTATGCGTACAAGCTACGACAAACGACATAAAAATCAACAGAGATAACGGGATAAATTCGATTGTATTTATGTTTGCACGAATGTATTATTCCTCCATCGAACGAAATTAAATCAATAATTAGCGATAAATCGATCAATTATATCGTTTTATTAAAATTGTATCGATTATGTTATCGATTATATTATATTATTATGCAAAGTTAAAACTATATATAAAAGCGATATATACCATACGAGAAATATAAATGCAAGTACATCGAGTATATCTTACAACATATTGGGAATGGTTATATACGTTTAAAATATAATAATAGCGATTTTTCCTACTGTTATATTATTTAAAATGCGAACGACGAAAAGAAAAGAAAATTATGGTTTGTTTGTAATGCAATTACGCTTACTTTAGTGTAAAGAAGTTCTCTCGAAATACGACGAAAGTGATTGTTGAGCAGCCAATAGAGGAACGGATTCCAAAAGCTGTTGGAAAGCGCAAGCCACGTGGCGAGGAAGTCGAGGAACGGTGGTGGTTTGCTTCCGGTACAAGCTGCAACGACTTCCTGAATCGTCCATGGCGTGACCATAACAATGAATCCTAAACTCATCGCAGCCATTGTTCGAGAAGCAGAAGTTGACAATCGTCTCTCGTGAGCTACAAGCTGCAAATAAATACACTACATATAATATATGTAGTATATGACCACTTCATCGAATATCCTTTAATAGCTATATACGTAGCTATAACGTTTATATTATCATTTTAACGATAATAATAAATTTCAAAGACTCTTTGAATCTATGATCTCGAAGTGAAATCTATGATCTTCGAAATGAAAAAAAGAAGAGTCGAAGGTAATACGAAACATATATAATAAGAGGACCTTAACGTCTAAAGGATAGGACGTCTAATCTTTTAGACCGGCTTGACACCGTTACGAAAATCGCTAAGCTCGTCACCGTCAAAGTCTCTCATCGCGCACCAGTAAAAGGATTACGAATCTGCTCGTTTAGATAAATCCTTCCTCCATTTTATACTTTTTCGCATCTTTATCGTTATCTTTATCCTTATCCTTATACATTCATTTTTTTCGCGTTCTCGCATTTATTTTTCGTTTATCGATCTCGAAATTATTATTACTATTTGCTTATTATTAATCTATCAATCTCGCTTTTTTATTATAATTATCACGTTTAATGATGAATAGATATATAGCTATTGTTCTCTCTCTCTCTCTCTCTCTCTCTCTCTCTCTCTCTCTCTCTCTCTCTCTCTCTCTCTCTCTCTCTCTAATTAAAAAAAAAGAAAACTAATTTTCTCGAAAAATGGATGACTACGAGCAACGAATATAAAACTTTTAAGATTCGATTACGCGAACCGTTATAAATTTGAAATTGAATTTCATCTAGAACGCGGTTCATTCGCAACTCGGTCGTTATCGTTAAAACGATCGAAATACATTTATCTATTGACGTAAAATGATTTTCAACGTTTCAGTAGAAAAGAATATATATATATATATATATAGGATGATTTATAAAATGACGTGTTTCTTAAATTTCTATCTCTAATCTCGAGAAGTAAATGAAAAGCAAAAAGAATGGAAGCTGTACGCTAATGAGCGAGAAACGAAACGGAGGGTAAAAAACGAAAGGAAGACGATCTTCCTGCAGAAGAACGCCCACGAATTGAATGTACGGGCTCGATTCCATTTGATTCCTCATCGGACTCGTTCCAGCTCGTTATCTCACAATAGGCGGGAGAAAGATGAGGTGAAAAGCGGAAATAATAAGAGGAAGAAATTGAACGGAACGATCGTGTTCTTCGCTTGTTCGCCAGCCGTACGATATTTCAATGAATTTTCAATCGATGATGAAACGTAATATCTCATTTATGGATTATTAATCGCTACATAGCGTCATTATCCGTCCGTTATTACCTTCACTATAATTTGACAAAATATTTTATCAAACGCGTTGCAAATTCTATGTGGGAAATATTTGAAATATCGATATATCGATATATCGACGAATCATAAAATAATTGACGTATTAATAATTTTAATAATATTGCGTTTTAATAATTTTTATTGAAACGACAACGAAAGTTCCTTTTTTGTCCCTCTTATCCCCAACTACGGGCATAGCTTGCTCCCTTTTCCATGCATCTTACACACATCGACACGACCGTGGTCTCGAGAACGCCTTTGGAAGACATTCCCGACATCCATTGACCTACATCGAAGCTATGGGTCGTAAAAGGAAGAAAGACAGAACGATCGAGAAGAAAGCAAGAAAAGATAGATTTTTCGTATAAATAAGCTTCGGAACGTATTCCATTAAACCAAGTCAAATTTTTTGAACAATTTTGTATTAAAATCTTTATTCAATCGTGCTTGAACATTATTATAATATCGTTGTCCGTCCAAACTTGTATATCTTTCTTATTTAAGTAATATAACAATTTTTGATTCTTCGAAATAAATTAATCAATTTTCATTTTCATGAAAATTGACATAATATACTATATTGAGATAATATAGTAGCTATGTTCATATCGATACATGAATATCTTTATGTATTTTCAAATTGAACGAAATTATTATATCGTAGATATTATAGATATATTTACTATTTTCTAAACATTTCGAAACATTTTGTGTATGAATTTGTCGTATTACTATCGTATTCTTACTTATATAGAAATAAGAATTCGTTTCGAAAACTAGTATTAATAGTAGAACTAATACTTATATAGAATTAAGAAAGCGAATATTTTACTTTATTGCCTTTGATGTAGTAAAAATGAAAAATATATTGTTATTCCGATTATATTGTTTTTACGACGTAATAGTTTCGGAAAAAATAATTGGTATCGAGGACCCGAGGAAAGAAGTTGATGATCGGGCGAAAATTTATGAATATCTTTCGCGATTACCTTCTTCCTCGCGTACACGCTCTTTTAAAAGTTCTGTATTCACCGGAGGCTTCGAGACATCGAAGTAAACTAGGCTAAGTACGCGACACCGCTAGAGCTTGGAATTATTGGAAAACTAAAGCGAATTCAGTTCAATGAGTGAAAATTTGTTCGCAACTTCAAATGTCACCTTCATCGAATGCGTCTCGAATCAAATTGTTACGAGCAGTCCACTGCTACACAATGTGATTATTACCACGAATTACATATCGTAATCGAATTACGTCGAGATCAATAAACTTGTATCTTTTCGATCAAATTTCTCCTTATGCAGTTATTTTATTCAAGTTACAAGCTAAATATATTTAACCAAATCCTTGGCAACTCTTCTCAACAGCTGAAATCCCTAGTTCAAACGTAGCGACAAATTAAGCTAATGACGACAGTAAGTTGTAAGCTTAAGTTGAAAAGTCTTGACAAGTCGCGATCACGGAACATTATTGTTGAATTTTGTTCTCTGTTTAAAATTTCGTTCGAAAACGAGAATTGTAAATGAGTAGGATTTCAATTAATCGAGCATAAATTTAAAAAAGAATTGAAAAAAATTAAAAAATTTTGCATAAGCTTTTAATTCTCATAATTAAAATTATTCGATTCATTTTTCGTTTCGATTCAACGAAAATATTTATCAAAAATTTATTTCTTTTTTCATTTCTATTCCAAGTTTTCGTTATTATCGTCTTTTCCCGTTTAAAGTAAAGTTAAATGAAAATGATATTTGAGGTAACGTTATTTCGAATCGGATAAGCACACATTAATAACGGACCAATAAATATAGGTTAATCGTTGCAATACCTTAAACGAAGCTACAACGTATCGACTATTGGAAAACAGTATATATGTATATCTGCTAATAAGTAATATTTCTTAAAAACATTTATGCAGATTAATATACAAATTACCCGAAATTATAGCGAAAAATATTGTATAAACGAATAAAAATGTGAAATGATTTCACAAGATGGACATATTCCGATCATCGCAATTGCAGTTCGAAAAAATTAAAATTTAGTTCGATCGAGCATTCAACGATTCGATCGATGATCTATCGAGCAAACTATCACTGTTTTGCTATCGGACGAGTTCCTTGTTAAATCGAGTCTATCGATTGCCAGTTGAAGTGGCAGCAAACTTGACTTACCCTCTCCATATGGCCTCCGCTAACGACCTCCGGTGTGTTAACGCAAACCACCCTTTTTAAGCGCAGTTTGTTAACGTGAAAGGCTGAACCGTAGCAATACATCAGCACCATCGTCGTAGGAAAATAAAAACAACAACACGCGAGAATTCTGAAAAAAAAAAAGAAGAGATAATAACTGATAATAATAATAATAAATTTGTTTTTTTACATGTACAAATATCGAATGTACTCGAATCGAAAATGTATACGTTAGAGATTTATAATTGGCCGATTCGACAAATATCTCGATTACGATATTTTGAGAGGAAAATATTCAAATTGAACGAATGAACATTAATAGAGATAAATATAAATACTTGGAAAAAGAAGACATATTGGTAAAAATATAAATATACGATATATTACTCGATACACGAATAAAATGATATCCTGTTGTTCGTATCATTGAATACAATTTATAAACTTTACTTATTACCGAATTATCAATTCTTTGACGATATTGAGATAATCGATCGGATTACAAAAAGATACGAAATTTTTTACACTCGAGAATTTGTCTAAAATCGCGTTTCGTTTATACACGATATTTTTCATGCACGTTGAGATTGCAATTAACTTCTCGGAACTCGTTCGAAGACAAGAGATAAGTTTTCGATATGTTGTATCAAAAAATTACATTTTTATGTTTCGATAAATCGTAATATCGTAATATCGTAACAATGGATTTACCGATATCGTGATTATTATAATTAACGAAACTGACTAATCTAGTAATGTTATTAGATTGTAAAATATATGGCGAAGCGAATTACCTGAGGGAAGCCCTGGCGAAAAAAGGATCACAGGCGAGAAGACCGGAATCGTTGAAATAATAACCACCTCTTGGAAGCACGAGAGCACCGAAAATTGCCACGCTCGCTATCCAAGTAGTCGACATCACTGCCACGCAACCCTGCCGCATGTAATACTGTGTCACATACACAGAAAATAATCATTCTTCTTTTGTCTTTAAGCGTACAATACGAGGTTAGATTCAAACGAGTGACACGATACGCAATCGCGATTAATCGCCCAAATAAATATATATATAAACTTATCCAATTATCTATTTGTTTAAAATGACCCGTCGCTCGTCTATCCTTGTCTATTTAGTTTAAACATGTATAGCGATATGTATCACGTATATCGATTAAATGTTTCAATCTTGAGCATTTCAAAAAGAATATTAAAAAAAAAAATACCTTGATTATTAATATACACAAACGCGTTACTTTTAATTTTAGATAATCCTTTAATATAAAAAAATATTTTATACTTTGAACGATCAAAAAAAAGATCGAATATAAACATCTTGGTAAATTATAATACATATATATATGCATATATCATTAAACAGATTCTAAAGTTAAAACTAATATTTCATTCGATTTGATTCGATTAAAATATGTTTTACATATATACCATTTGTGCAAATTTGTCGCTTCGAGTATTATTTGTCGATTCCTCCTATATAGAGGAGATCGACCATGTCGATCCATTTTCAAAAGTATTGTATTACCGATAACCGGAATTATAAACGCAAAATTTTGAAAGTTGTCGATACTCGTAAAAAGATATATCGCGATATCTAATATTCGGAATGTCGACATCTTGCGTGGTCTCTTCACATGTGGAAAACGAGAATTTTCTAAAAGAATTTAACTTCTGAAAAGAAGACTGTGATAAATTCTTTACCATTTATTCCAGAAAGATCTCGGCAAGATCAAGATCATTAAAAATCGTGGCCGCGTATCATCCAATATATATGATGTTCTTCAAAACGAAATCACGAAAAATAGAAAAAAGATATTTTAAAATTAAAATTTGTCTTGATTTAGTTTATATTAAGTATTATGCACATTCGTAACGAATAGATAGGATACGCAATTGATTTTTTTCCGTTTATAATCCGTGTAATTTCGATATATTGCTTTTATATCATTTTGATTTAAATCATGATTAATTATTTTTGTATTATCATACATAATTATAGGAGTAATAAAATGAAAGTGATTAAAAATAATTGATTAGATTTTGCTGTCTTTGTACAAATATCCTAACACGATTCTCGAAATAGCAATAAATAATGGAAATAATGGAAAGTGATAAAAAAATTTCGTTTTTGGCGGGAAAGTGAATCAAATCAAGTGAATCAAATTAGAAAAAGAATCGTATCGATATACCATATTCATTTACCATCTCTATCGTTTCTATCTCATCTGCGCTCATTTTTCTTTCATCGATTTTTGTCTCTTGATCGGTTTATACTATTATTCACGCAATCAATAATTCAATAATTTGTTGATTTTTGTATATATATATATATAAAATTTGAGAAAACAAATAATTTTAAAACGATATAAGAATAAAGATAGGAATAGCAAGATCAAACGTTTAGCAGGAACATTCGAAAAACATACCTTTTTAGATGCGTGTTTATGATAATGATGTGGATGCAGCATACAAACGTAACGATCAATCGCCATACAAACAAGGATAACGGCACTTTGTTGGGTCAAAGCTCCTCTAAGAAGCGCCTGAAAAAAGAAGAAAAAATAAATTAAACCAATTATTAATTATTTTTCATACTTTATAAATTATTCGGAATACCATTTTCTACAAAAGATTTTTTTTTTTTTTTCGACAAACTTAAAAAGAACGAATAACATTTTCTCGTTCAAGTCGAATATTTATACTTTCAAATACACGATGCGCCAAAGGCGACAACGTGATTCGATGAATCGGTGACGCCAGTGTATCTATAAAGTAGCGACTACGAAGAAAGGAGTTAAGGGATAAGAGATGTGAGAGGATACTATACGTTTAAGATGGTTGCTATGGTGACCGTTGGCGTACAGCCAGGAAAAAGCTCCGATCTGGAGGGGCTAGGATCGCCCTGGCCTCGTTTCGGGCTATCCTCGAGACACTCCCGAGGGACCTTAACCGAATATTTTCACCGCACAACGAATTTATTCGATCGTTCTACCAAGAAATTCACAGTTTCTCAATCTTCTTGCTTAGTTGGTTAAGTGCGCTCTTCCTTTCGTTTTCCTTTCGCGAAAAATCAAACTTTTTTATTCGATCCGAGGATGGGATCGAAAAATGCTTCTTTCGTATATAACACTTTACATTAATGTACATTACCATATAATTTCTTTATTTTCTCTATTTTCTATTTTCTATAGATCGTTACCGAGATAAGAATAACACGCACCTTTATTCCATCTCTATCTTACAATTTATTTTTTGAAATTTACTCGATTATCGTTGAGAAAATCCTTAATTAATATATTGAAGAAGAAAAAGAAGAAGAAGACAAAATATGAAAATGATATTTAGACGAAAATTATGACGAATAACTTGGATAACGTGTAACTACCAACTATTGGAAGAAATATGCCGGATAAGGTACCGACTGCAGGAAGCACAGCTGCAAATTCCTAGTGGTGATAATTTCCTTAGCGCGGTACGAACAAGCTGCTGACATTTCCCACCCATTTTTCTTCGATTTCCGGTAGGAAATTCTCCAAGACACATAGGATGCTGTATCAAAATTTTATCGGCCAAAGATAGAAAATATATTCGATAATTCGAACATTATACTTACAATCATTTAAATATATTACATATTATATTTATTCAATATGATATTAATAAGAGATGCAACTTTAAAATTTCAAATTCGATAAACAAAAATTTTTTATCACTGAAAAACTTTTATATGTTATATATTGCATCACAAGGATATTACGAAATGCATACGCATCTAAAACTAACGAACTTTTTCGTTTCGAGAAGTTCCATTACGTGATCTACGTGATCTTTTAAATATATTATTCATCGCATCGTTAAATTATAATATACTTTATACAACGATATTTACAACGATATTATATTATATTTAATGTTATATCCATAGAATTATTGAAAAAACGTATGAATAACGATATGAATAATGAAAACAACACATATGTTTTATTACCTGTATTTGGCATACAATTTCACCGTAAGGCCAACATCCATAAACAGCTGGTAGAAAGCCGAATGGTGTAACCAGAAGACCAATAGCAAGATCGTTGCTCGCTAAACTTGTCAGTAAGTACTTTGGCTGCAATAAAGTTGAAGAGAACCTGTTGATCGTTTAGATTACATTGTTCAGGTGTTATTTCATTGTGCAATGAATATCTAATTTAAATGGATGGCTTCATTGATATATATATATATATACGTTTCAATTGAATGAAAACTCGAGTAAAAATTATTTAATTCGAGATATAAAATTAAACGCATTACATGGTTTTTGCCAATTTATAATCAAAAAAAGGAGAGAAGTTGTTTTAAAAATTATTTATGTATTTACGTATTTTAAGTAATAAATCTTATAATCGTAAATCGATCGATCTATATAATTATATACAATACATACTTTTTTTATATTTATTTAATTTACCAACCTGTGCATGGATATATTTGCTGTATCGTCTGCTATTTATGACGCATATTACCAACAAATTGGCACAAAGAATACCGAGGCTGAGCACGAGAATTAGAGTAGCGCGTAACAATTCTCCAGGGCCTGGTCCAGTCCAAGTGGCTTCGGACGTGTCTCTCCGCCAACAACTGCTGTTGCTCAATGCTGGTGCAAGCAAGATTGTTTGCTTGTGTTCCATTTTCTCTTTGGTTAACGTTTTTAAACGGTTGAAAACTCGCGTATAATCTCCTAGCCCAGACGAGACATTCGCGTCTCGTATGAGGCTGGGCTGGCAAATGCGCGACCCGACAATTTTTCATCTCTCCCGTACTTCTGGCCCGGCTACCCTCGTTTTACCACCACTTGGAATAACTATCTCAACACCCGTCATTGTTATACGCACCAACTGAAACAACTTATTCGCTTCAACCGATACTAAATTCGACACTATTCGATATTCACCTTTCTAATTTCACGATTCACAAATCGTTCGATTTCAATTTTCCTTTTATCTCTCATTTTCATTGTTATAAAATTGTATTTTCAAATGGCACATGATGCCAAGGCACAATCGATTAAAATATCTGTAACATAAAAGAATAAAATTTTCTATTATTATTATTATTATTTATCTATTTCATAATCGAGAGAACGTAATAGAAATTTAAGAAATTTATATGTATACTTGGATAAATTCTCAAATATTTTTCGTTTTACGAACCAAAAATAACGAAATACAAATCAATAAGATGGTCAATTCGTATAAAAAATTCGTATTCATCGTATAAAAAATATTCTGTACGATGTTCAGTCTTCTAAAAATATAAATATTATCGATCGATTGATTACATAAATAAATCGATCGATTCCAAATTAATATTTAGAACAATATTTAGAAATAGATATAAATAAATACGAATAAAAAGATTCAAATTTTATATTTCACACCTTCCAGAATCTTATTTTCTTATTCTAATGTAAAATCTCAAAAATAGCTTGAAATTTTCATTTTTAAAAATTATAGAAAAATATAGTCGCATTTTTTTACACATCGAAATAATAAATACATATATATGTTTTATTCATACATATATACATAATAAAATTAACAATTTTAATACGCGAATAGCGTGTTATTAATTATCAAGATACGATATATTAAATTATACATATAGAAAAATATGGAAAAATTCGATATACGTGATCAAGATAGTTATTCTGTCTTCGAGAAAATTTTCGAAAATAACATTTTGAAATACTCGTCTATAAAATTAAAAGAATTAGATTTTTATTTGATTTCGAATTAAGTTTAATAAAGTTTATCGAAGTAATTTCGGGAATCCGATCCGATCCCGATTTCATTATCACTGAGTTTTTCCACCATTTCTCTGCTAAATAAATATAATAAATAATTCAAATCATAATATCTATAGAATAAATAAATGAAATTAAATACAATTTTAAGATTGTTTTTTATGCGGCTGTATAAAAAAGTTTCTTTCAAACTCGATCGAGACAAAGAAGAAAACTGAAACGAGAACGGAGAAATATCCGGGGGCAAATTACGCTAGGTATAATACGATATAATGGTTCCTTTCTTTTAATTATTGTAAAATCTAGGAGAGTATTGAAATTCCTTTCGGCTCGTTAGTTATGTACATTCTTATTATTCGACTCTCGCTCTCATTGATTTTACTTTTTCCTCTTTCTTATTTCTTATTTCTATCCCACTTTCAAAATCTTTCTTAATCTTTCTTTGTAATCGAGTTAATATATATGTATAGTTTATTAAATTTATAAAAAAAAATGTAAAAAGAAATGAGTATATAAAAAATAAATATATCTTCGTAGATTGTTAATAGCATTCATGTAAATAAAATGATATATTTCGATAAGAAAAAAATCAATAATCTCTCTTGTTGTTTCACAATCGTTTTGATATTTTTTTTTTTTTATTCGCATTCTTTTACTTGCACATCCAACTATTAGGATTAATATATCTTGTAAAAATTATTATATTTTTGTTACTTTTATTATTATTATATTTTTGTTATTTTGAATGTAATCGTGTATTGTTTTAGAACATCATATATATAGAAATATAATACATTTTCAACATTTATTTTTATTTTTTAATATCTGTTTTTTAACTATTTATTGCATTGATGATGCGGAATTATTTTTCTTTATATATCGGAAACAATTGTGTAAATCATCCTATATATATATATATAATAAAATATATATAATTAAAATATTTATTATACACATTTATAAAAAAGAATATAGAATTTTTAATTGTACGCTATAAATTGTTAAACAATGAACAATCTTATAAATAACAACAAATAATTAACTTTAAATGTTTCGAACGTATTAACTTACAACATAAATATGATTTTTCAGTTATTATATTTGATAAATAAAAATCAATGTTTCAATAATATTTAATGTTAAATTATTCTTCTTTAATTTTATTTAGAAATCTGGTCATGGTGACGAATTTTCGCGCATATTTTTCACATTATATATTCGGATACATGTTTTGCATAAATGCATTTTATATAAATGAATACAATAAATACAGATTACAAATAGCCAAATATTATGAAATTAATCGAATTAAATAAATATTTAATTTTCTTCGAAAAAAAGAAGTTTTTATATCGATCTGATATCATTGATTATAAGCATCGTTATAATCAATATTCTTTCAGAAATAAACTCATTCATCGTGTAATTTTCACTTTAAAATTTAATCACATTGAAATTAAAATGATTAAATAATTCTGAAGATGTAAAATGTTTGGAACTTTGCTGTTTGTTTTAAAATATTTTAAATTTTTCTTTCGATTCTCGAAATATCGTTGTTTCGAAGAAAAGAAAAGGATAACTTTTAACCGCGTTTATTTCTTATTCCCATCATTGTCACTTATCCAGATCTCTCTCTCGGAATCGCATTTCGCTTCACTGACTTATTCCAAATCCCAGACAAGTGAAAAATATTTTTATTTCCAAAATAAAACATAGTACGTATTTTGAACGTTGGAATGAACGAAAAAAATTTTGATTCATGATTTTATATAATAGCGATATAAAATACATATATATATAAAGACATAATTAAAAATGTACAAATAAAACATAATTAAATACGCACACATATATACATGTATAAAACATTCATTTTCATTAAATAAATATTTGAATACATTTTTTAATTATATAAAATTTGCAGTCTAATCATGAAATATATAATTAATCTTATTAATCTTATCTAATTTCGTCAATAAAGTTTTATTTTTATTTGTATATCGTAAAATACTATAAAATACTATAAATACAAGAAAAAACAATATTACAATTATATAAATTTATCAAGTCATCGATAAAAAGTAAAAATTATTAACTTATTCTTATTATAATTAACTTAATTAAATTAAATAACATATATATATATATATATAATTGTTCGTTTCGTTTCCGATAACTACTAATTTCGTTTATTTTTATCATCATTATATTTTAATAATAAGAAAAATGATTCGATATTATTTACATACATTACCTAATAATACATATATGTATATATGTATATATTACATACTACTAATCTTGCCTACCATTGTACGATACTTGTCTATCAGTTCCTCTATAATGATGCAATTCATCAATTTACAATGTCATTGTACATATATGTACATATATAGATATGTACAAGCATATTATGGATCTATTATATATAACTTATCTCTCATCATCTACCACTAATAACAACTAATAACAAAGTATTGTGTCAATTATTTTCAAAATAAATCTTACTTTTTAATATTTTTTATAAACAAAATTAATATCGTATGTTTTAAAAATGTTTCACGAAAATATTATCTTAAATATTATATTATATAGATACTAGATTATAGAAGATTGAATTAAAAAATAGAAAAATTAAAGATATCGGTTAAGTTATAAGAATCAGCTTTGATTTTGATTATTTACAAATTCTTTATAATAATCGCTTATAAAAAAATAAAATTATACGTACGTTTCGTACTTAATAAGTACTAGAAGTAAGTAATAATCAAATAGAATAAAATATTAACAATTAAGGTAAATTTAAAACGAAATAAAAAAAAACAAAACAAAAATTTTCGTGCTTATATATATATAATATAAGAAACAGAATTAACAAATGAAAATGATAGGATTTTATACGATAATATATTCCAAACTTCATAAAAATTCGCAAATATGTAAATATGTAACATATCGATACAACAATGAGAATAAGACAAGCGTGTCGTTCGTTCGATATCGTATAGTAAATTGATGAACTATAGTGTAACCTTCACTTTAAATCAATCTCCAAACTTCTTGTTCACATTTCTCCTATCACTGCTGGTTATAGGCATGTAGGTATATGTAGATTATAGGCATAATTATGGATACGTGTAATTGTAAAATTTATCAATACGGTATTGATCTATAAATCTTTTCATATTATTATGTTTTAATAATGTTTTATAATGTTTTAATTATTTAATTATAATTTTATATATTATTTTAATTATAATTTAATATAATTTAAAGTATACAATATACCGATAATGATTCGATAATATTACCAACTTATTAAAAAAAAAAGAACAAAAATATATATTTATAATATATTATTTCAATAAATATCGATATTTTAAAAACCAATTTTTCTTATATAAATGTTGAAATTTTATTAAATTAAGAAATACTTATTTTTACAATGTTATCGCATTAAGGTTAAAGACGACAGAAAAATAAACAAATAAATATTATAAAATAAAAGTTGGAATAAGAGAAACAAATATTTCTATATAATTGATTGATTCAGATCCTTCATTGAAGGATTTCAATTGCATTTTAACGATTGATTCTCGTTGTTGTTTTTTTTTGAAAAGACTATTGATAAAATATTCGAGATATAAAAAACAAATAATGTAACATTATTGTAATATTAAGAATATTATGATCTTCGAAATAAACACATCAGTTGAAAATTGAAAATTAATTTTAATTAGATATACGCCTAAGTATGTACATATATGTATGTATGCCCGTATATATCGACATGCACACATATATATACATACTTATACCATACATGTATGTATTATTGAAAATTTATCCTATAAAATAAATAGATATATTTGAAGAAGACCAATGATACGCGTAATAATAAAAAAAAAATATATATAACTTAAATATAATATAATTAATATTAACGATCAATAAAAAATGTTTAAAGAATATGGATTATACATGGAGTATAATATTTTAAATGCAAAATATTTGTATCTTTTTTTTTTTTAATATTTATGTTAAATAATCAAATTTGATATAAAAAAAATGAGATCAATTTTTATTGATAAAAATGTTATATTATATTTTAGATATTTAGAAATCGAATCGAATGTTCAAATAAATAGTTAAATAATGATTGATCTAGAAAATTTATAAAAGATATTAATTTATATATAGAGATATAAAATATTATTCTATGACAAATAAAATTATTTGATATAATATTCAATTATAAAAATTTACACATAACGCGCATACATGAAATTGATATTTATAACAATACAAAATAAATTAATAAATCAAACACAAAATCGTGTAAAGTATATTATAAAATTATTAATACATACCTTCATATATGAAAAAAATTTGATAGAAGCCATTGATAAATATTTAAATCACACTAGAGAAAAGATAATTACACTTGGATTTGAAAATTCTTGAGAAAAATTATAAAAAATTAGCGCAAAATAAATAAATCAATATAATGAAGGAAAATGAGGAAAATTTATTAAAATACTTTTTTTATTCCCGATATTTTATTCTTTTAATTTCGTTTACGTTTTGTGTACGATAATACTATATACGCGTGAAACGATCACAGAAGTCGATCTAAACGATAAATTAACGATAATCATATTAAATTATTAAATTTCTAATTAATTTAAAGAATAATACATGGCGATCATTCTCTGTTATAAATTACATATAGAAAATCACAACACGATATATTCCCCTTAATATATTCCCCCGACGAAGAAAATCTCTGAATGAACCCCCGAAGAAGAAAATCAGAAAGACAAAAAACAAAATAACATCACGACGACGCGAAGTCTGACGACGCACTGACTACCCGCCTCATTGCTCCCGACTCACGACAGCCCAACACTTGGGCTCGCCAGAGAACACCCATTGCACCGACATGCCAAAACTCATCCTCCCACGCGATTCCCCTCAACACACACCCGTCGTCTTCGTTCTTTACTGATCGGAACCAAGTGATCCACTTTACCAAATATCCAACATTCTACCACCACGGACGAGAAACAAAATAGGCGTGACATCTTATGGGATCTTTATGTTACACGTTCTGAAATACCAACCTCAAAAAGATCACAGTGTTTCTCACGCCATCTAGCATATTATAATTTAAGTACATATACAAAATTAAATCGCTCAAAAAATACAAAGTAAAAATCTAAATTTATACATACAATTAATATTAACATTTGAAACGAGAATATTTTTTATCTATAACAATTTGATAAACATTTTTACTTACGAAAAATATAATCGCATTCGCAATCAATTAATTTATCTTATTTCTTATAAATATATAATTGTACCACTGATACTGACTATATACTGATATTATTATGTATTGAATATTAAATAATAATAATTTTCCATTGTCTTCCATTGAAGGTTATCGTTTATAAAGTTGCTACAAAATAAAGACTTTACTCTGATCGTCGACATCTCATCCATCCTCCTTTATTCTCAAATAAATTCTTCTTTTGCAAAACATTCAAATATTTGTTGTAGTTGTGTAATACAAGCAACTACAGTGTAATACAAAAAAAATTTTAAAAAAAATCAACGCGGAAATCTGAAAGTAAATTAATCCAAATTAACTATTTCTATCAATATTTTCCATCACAATTACGGAAATTATAGATGATCAATGATCGCAGTAATAATTGTCCCTTACATGTGTATAATCTCAGGCTCAAACTTCGTTTCGAAGAATTGATCGAAAGCAAAGATCGAAAAAATCGATCTGGCATATTGTCTCAGCTTTATTCCCGATTTTTCAAATTTTATTTCCTGAAACAAATTGCTATGCGAAAGCAATTATCCGAATAGAAATTGTTGCCTAGTTCTATCTACTTACTACTAACATCTATACTATAAATAATATACTATCTTACCTAGTTTTATATTTAAAAAACTAGGAAAATACTTCCAACATTCGAACTCGTCACATTATTCTCATTCATTTTAATTTTACGTATCATTTTCTTGAAATCAATTGACGATGATGACTAGACTAGACTCATTAGACGGTAAAAATGGTTAAATTTTTTTCATTATAAATATTTCTGATCTAATTAATACGAATGTTTTCTAAAAAAAATAATATCGCAAAATAAATTAAATTTTTATCATTATTGTAATTTGAACTTAAAAATTAATAATGCTACTATTTATCTTTATATCCGCAATAATGAATTTCAAATGTAATATCATGATTGTAAATTGCATTAATATTGAATTAATAACAATAAAAAAAATAATAAAAATAACAAACAACGTAATTTCATATATACACTTAATACATATACAATATAAACAAAATAATAAAAATGTAATAAAAAATACATCCTGCATATCGATATATATATTGATGCAACAATAATTGAAAAATTTTTATTATTAATTTATAAATTAAAATTATCATATTCACATTTGTCTTTCTCTCACTCAAACAGCACCTGAGTGCATGAAAGTATTGGCAATGGACATAGAAGAGATTAAATCTGAAAATTCTGAGTTAGAGAAAAAGATTATTATTAATATTTTGTATCTAATTGTATCGGTTAACGAACTTTGATTTTATACAATTTCATTCTATCTTAAATTTTAACGATTCTTCTTTATTTTTCATCGATGTAATAAATTATTGAAATTTTAATATTCTATAAAAAAAAAAGAAAAAAAGAATCACTAATTAGAAAAGAATATATATATTAAAAAAAATTATTAAAATGAAATTCAATGAGTTGACTCAAAATTAAATATTATGAAATATAATGAAAATATTCTCTTGTGATTCCTCTATCAAAACAAATTTTCGAAAATACAAAACAAATATTCAAAATTTGTAGCTTTGATTTCAAAATCTATCTGTCATGAAATGTTCTTTTTGTATGTAATATTTTCAAACTCAAGAGAGAAATAAAACTATTAACTTTTTTTATCTGGATAACCAAGCAACTAAATCGTTTTAAAATTATTAAGTTAATATAAATGGAAGTAAAAAAAAAGCATTATTTATTATTTATTCAAATATTTTGTCTGCAATTCAAATACAAATATTTATACATAAATATTTATAAAGTAAATATATAAAAATATATATATAACAATATATAAGAAAACTTAGCCTGAGCTAATAAACAAAAAAAAAAAAAAGAAAATGTTACTATTAATGAATGTAATAATCAACCAATCAATCCGTGTCGATTTGGAATTTTTGTTCTAAAATATGATTGAGCGAGCAGAGGAACCAAAATGTATGCAATTTACTATTAGATGCAAAGAATCTACATTGTTATCGTGAAGTAATTATTCGTATAGAATTTCGTACTGGGATATAATGTAATATAATTTAAGAAAAAATGAATACATTATAATTTATTACAAATATGACGATAAAGAAAATTGAAATTTTTTAAGAAGGTAAAATATAATAATAATAAAAATTCAAAGTTTTGAAATTATCGAATAAAAATTGAAATTTAAAAATTTAAAAATTTAAAAATTCAAATTTTTCAATTGCAGAATAAAAATTTATAAAATAAAAAAAATAATAATTACTTTTTCGCGTGATCAATGATTGCTTTATTTTCTTGAGTAAAACATTTACTCTATCCTATATTGAAAGCGAATATTTAAAATAAAAAAATAAAAATAAGAAACTATTAACGTATCCATTTACCTTTTTCAATCGATGAACAAGCATTGATTCTGATTTCGCGATTATTATTATCATTAAATATTATTAAAGTTAGTATGTTCTAAAAAAATGGAAAATATCGTAAAGAAGCGGATATTGTGTGTAGCCATAATAAAATAAAAGTATTAATTGTATTAGTGGAACAAAATGAATGTAAAAATAAAAACAATATATATTGTTTTCATATTTTTTTCCTCTTTTTCTAACCGAGCATTTGTTAAAAAAGATATTATTTTTAAAAAAATTATATTGTGAATGTTCATTCATTTGAATTAATAATATTAGAAGTATTATATTCCGAGAATTTTTTCCAAATATAAAAAATTTAAAATTCAAAAATTCTAAGAAATCTTAGAAATCTTAAATAGAAATTTTAATAATAGCAAATCTTTTCTACTATCTTTTTTGAACTTATATATTTTCAATAATCAATATTATGAATTACATAAAAACTATATATGCATATTACACAATTAATTATTCAGTAAAAAAAAAAATTATAAAAATACTTACATATTTCTATTTCCTTAATACAGATAATTTTATCTTTCCTTCTTCTCCTAAAATATAAACACTGTTAACATGCCGTTCATATCGAAAATCCTTTTTCCTGTTTAAAATAATCTCAGCAATCAGTTATCTGAAAAAATTATCACAAAAAAAATCAAATTTTATAAATTTTTTAATTTATAGAATGTATAAAATTAAATTGATTTTTGTATTAAAATAAAACAATAATCTAGTTAAAATAATGAAAACGAATAAAAAAAAAGGTATAAATTATTCTTGAAAAAATTATTACTTATAATAATATTGAATAAGTAATTCAGTAAATAAAACGAGCATAGCGTGAACATGAATTGACTATTTCTTGAAAAGGCTCAATTGTAAAAAATATTTTCAATCTTGAAGGTTTGAGCGTAAAATAGATATAAAAATAATAACATACGAGTTAAATATAGAATAGATACATTTGAAAAAAAAAATTTATTAAAATATATGTGAAATACGTGTGTGAATTAATTATAACGATCTAGCTATTTCCATGTAACTACTTCCATATAAATAAAAGGAATAAAAATATATGTATAATAATTTTGTTATAAAAAAATTAATCAAATTTTTTTTTATCACATTAATATGATCAAATTATCAAATTATTTCATAATTATCGTGATGTGCGCAAAATATATTTACATTTATAACATTCACATTTACATTTATAACATAATTTCAAAGATATTCCATCTTCCAAATTCCAATCAAACGCCAATGTGTTACAGATTATTCACTTCTCGTATAATGATTGAATGAACAATTGTTTAAACAAAATTTAATAATCTATAATTAAATTTAATAACTATAATACAATACTTTATACAATACAAAATAAAAATTTTACATAATTTTACATAATTTCTATCGATAAAACGTGACCGATCATCACAATTTTCAATTGCAGACTGATGACATGCGCATTTAAATGCGCACTTGATTCATCTTGCCATTAGATTTTAGCATCTTTCTGATTGGCTGGAACAATATGATTTTTTATTTATTTCATGCGCGAAAATTGAAATATAATAATGTGTATATTTTAACTGTAAATTTTTGTACATCAAAATCTTATAGAAAGATATACCGATTAAAAATATAATATAAAAACAAATTATTGTAATTAATTTAATATATTTATTATAATTTTATAATTATAAAATTATATTAATCGATATTATATGATTTTATTTATAATTGTGAAAATCAATATCCTTTTTTTTTTATAATTTATTTTCATAAATCTTTTGTCAATTGTTTAATTTCCAACAATATGTATAAAGACATATACATACATATATATATATTTGGAATACATATACTTGTAATAAATCATTATGTAATATAAAGTAAAAAATTAAAATTTATCTACACGAACTTCTTTTTATTATATATATATTTTTTAATATTTCATCTTATATTTTTATATACATTTATATGTATTTTTATATATTTATATTTCATTAATATTCTTAAATATATATATATATATTTCAAATAATAATAATAAATATATACAATGATAAATTTATTATTTTAAATTTTTAATTCTTGTTAGTTTTTCTTTCTAATATGTATATGTATATATTTTCATATTTTAAATTATATTATTATGCAACATTTAATTATGTAAATTATATTCTGTATTCTATAATATATTATAAATTGTAGAATGCGCTATCATCAATACCTACATAACCTTTGTATGTAAAATGATTACTTATATATATACATACAAAGTTATATATTAACGTATGCATAAACAATTTCATATTTAAGATATCATAATATACAAATTTCTATAAATAAAATATACTTTTTTTTATTATTCGTTTTATTATATATTTCGTTCTTCTGTAAGTAAATATTACAAATACGTATACGTATCATTATACCATTTAACCTATCATTACACGTTAATTGTCAATTTTTAAACATATAATATTGAAAAATATTTATAATATTCAATATTTTCTTGACATTAAAATAAACATATTGAATATGAATATGATATTTGAATATTTTCAAATTATTGTTTATTACAACGACTTCCTTCCTTATTTTACGTTTTATTTTAAAATTTCATCAATTTCATAAATATTCATATAATTAAAACAATTGCTATAAAGAATTATCTTTTATAAACTATAGCAAATACACGAAATTATGGCTACAAATAAAAACGTTATAGTTCTTGTACCAAACGGTCGTCGGCAAAATGTTGCGGTAACTCCAAATACTACAATATTACAAGTAAGCAGTAAAGTTATTAATAAATTATTTATATAGATATTTTTTAATTTCATATTAATTGAAATATTTTTTTTCTAGATATTGGAAGAAGTTTGTCAAAAGCATGGATATAATGTGGATAATTATGATCTTAAGTAAGTATTTTTATTTAAAAATAAAATAAAAATAAAACATAAAGTGTTAAGATAAAATATTTAATTAAAATAATTAATGTATAGGCATTTCAATCATGTATTAGATCCTAATGCTATATTACGTTTTACCGGATTGGCAAATAATGCACAATTAGAAATGATTCCTTGTACAAAAATACGTTCTACTTCCACTGTTGTAATAGGTATACAGTTAGAAAATGGAGAAAGATTGATGAGTGAATTTATGCCTAATATAACATTAGCTGAAATTTTAAAAAATTTAAATGTCAATGAGGATTTTGAAAAAGTTACATTGATTTACATGCATCGTGAGGTATGAATATATCTATATATATATATATTTTATTGTTAGTACTATTATTTTAATAATCAAGTTTGTATCAAGAAAAAGTTAATCAATATCAATATTAATAACTTCTATATAAATTTGTATTTTATTTAAACTAATTTTTATGTTATAATTATATTTATACTTTTTGCCTTAATATATGTATTATTCATTATTTACTAATTTTTTATAGCATCTAAAGATAATATTTATTATTTTATATATTACCAATCATTAAAATCATGAAATGAAATCAAGAAAATATATCAAATCAATTTAATGTTATTTATCGATTTTTGCAGATATCTGGAACAGAAGCTTTAAAAAATACAACTTTAAAGTTATTAGGAATCAATAATGGTAAAGCTATATTACGGCTGGTACATAGAAATCCCAAAAACATAGATAGTGTTACTTCAGCAACATTAAAAACGGTTAATAAAAACATTGATATTGATAAAAAAAATTCTAAAAATGATTATTTATTACCAACAAATTCTAATCAAGCATCAGAATCTAATGTATCTACAAATCAAGAAATGCAAAAAATAAAAGAATTAGTAGTATGTTCTCAAAACATGGAAAAAAAAACAAAAGAAATAATAAAAGAGCAAAAAGAAGATATAACAATACCATCAACTAGTACTGATAATTATGTTGGAAACCAAATTTTAATGCAATCGTGCAGTAAACGTGAATCAGATGATTTAAATAATATAGAATTTGTAAGATTTGTAAGATATATAAATTCCTTTTTTTTTTAATACAAAATATACAATCTTTTTTGTTGTAGTTAGGTGAAAGAAATGCTTTAGTATTTAATCAGGCTACAATTCAAGGAACATTCAGAGATGAATTACCAGATGATTTTTATGATTTAACAGTTGATGATGCAAAAATATTATTAAGAGATGCTAAACGTTATAGAAAAGAACTGGAAGAAGCACCTCTTTTAACAAATGTTCAACGACAGTCAAATCAAAAAAAACAAATATTAAATCAATTAAACAAATATCATTACACAATAATCCGTATACAATTTCCAGATCAATTTGTCCTTCAAGGTTTATTTCAACCAATGGAAACTGTACAAGCGATCAAAGACTTTATAAAATGTTATTTAACTGATGAAAATAGTGATTTTATAATCTGTAAGTAAAAATAAAATTTCATATGTGTAAACAAAATAATACAGATATTCTTAAGAAATAATTTTAAAAATTATTAAAAAGATTAAATTTATCTAATTTATAATAATATATATATATATAAATTATTTTTTAAATTATAAATAAGATCCAATCAATATTTTTGTACATCAACTATTATTTATTGTTTCTAATATTTAGAATCAATCCTTCAAAGCTGTTCCTTAATATTTAAAAAAAATTTCTTTTTATTATTTTCATCATTCATGTATCATTAATTATTATCATTCGATGCTTTTTCCACAGATATATGGAACATTACATATGCTTTTAGAAAAATTTAAAATAATAATAGAATAAGCTTTGTTTTTATAAAAGCTTGTAAAATTGTATTAAATTATCATATAAAAACTTGTAGTACTTTATAATTTTTCTTTAAATCAATTAAATTTTATGTTTTATTTTTTTTAGGAAAATTTAAAAGAATTATCGATAATAATATTTATATAAATTACACGATATTAATGATAATAAGTACATATACTCTAACTAATCTCAACTGATTTAAATTATACTACAATATATATTATGTTGAATGTACGCGTTTATTATAATTAAAAATACATATTTTTCTTATTAAATAGTTACTACACCACCAAAACATATTTTGGATCCTAATTCTCACTTAATTAATGAAAACTTAGTTCCCTGTGCTATTATTCATTATTCTGGATCATCAACTCTCAAATCGGATGTGAAACAAAAATTTACAGATCCTAAAAAAGTTGAACTGCAAGTGGCTAAAACTAGGTAAGTGATGTAATTTATATTTATTATAATACTAATTTTAAATAAATACTAATTTTTTTTAATATATTATATTATTCTATTTTAGAAAATTAATGATAAATCAAGAAACTAAAACAATAAATGAAGATATGAATATAAATAATGTTACAAATAGTAGATCAGCATTTAATACGTCTACTAATAATGAATTATTACATGAAAAAAAAAATAAAATTCCAAAGTGGTTAAATTCATCACTGAAATAATTAATTTTTGTTATTACTAACAAATTCTTGTAATATTTCAGAGTAAAATATAATAATATTTTAATATGTACATACATATATACACAAGTAGGCATATATATTCATGTATTTCATTTAATATTGTAATTGAATAAACTTTTGTATAATAAAAGACTGAAATATAAATGAAATCAAAATTAGTATACAAATATTATTTTATAAAAAAAAAATTATTTAAATTATGAATTATATATATAAATTTACTCTCCTTTTTTCTTTTTTTTTTTTTTTTTTCAATCTATATTTAAAGATACTATTGATTTTAATTCTTTCTCTCATTTTTCCAAATAATAAATATATTTTATACTTCGTATAAAATAATTAATGAGAATTTCAATCTATTAACAATCATTAACATATTTTTCGATATATATTATTATATAAATAAAAATATTAACTTTGTAAATCAGGAGGTACTGTAGTGGGCGATTGTAATTGTAAATGCAGAAGTCGTCGAGCAGATCCACCTATTATATTTCCAGTTGGACCTGAACCACCTGCTTCCTCTGTAATACTTTTTATCAAATTATCTTCTACAACATCAGAATTTTTATTTATTTCAGAATTTTCATCTTTTTCTATTTCAGATTGCAATTGAGAATCTAACAGTCTCATATATTTATCCATTTCATTTCTTTTATCTTCATTGTCTTCACCTAAAGATCCTTCTGAACTTCCTTCAAATTCTCCTTCATTTCCAGGAACAACTAAATCTAATATACCTCGCAATGTACTGTCAAATATATCCGCATCGAATTCAACTTTTCCATTATCTTCCGAATCGTGTATTATATCATTTTCAACTGAAAAATCTCTGAAAACAAGAAAAAACATAGAATGAAAACAGATAATATATACACCATTCTTTGTAATATCATTAAAATTCTAATATATATATATATATATATATATATATAAAACATACTCTAAAAATTGTACACCATCAATATCACTATTTTGATTCAAGAACATCTGTACTTTTTCTTTAACACTTAACGATTCTTGTTCATATTTCTTGCTTTTAACATTTCCCCATTTTTCGTTTAAAAATGTTTCTAACTGTACTGGATCTACATTTAACCAACTATCACTATTTGCAGGACTTAATGCAACTTCATCTTGAACTACAATATACAATATACAAAATACAATATAAAGTAACAATTAAACACTAATGAGTTTATCAAATAAACATTAATTTTTAAAAGATTACCATGCAATTCAATATCATTAGTCTGTATGTTTTCCCATGCTTCTAAAACTTTTTCAGCGTCGCTTTTATTATTTTTGATATTAGAATTATATAAGTTAAAATACTTCAAATAATAATCTTTAGCTGCATTCAAGAGCTTTTCATATTCTTCGCTGCCTTTTAACAAATTTCTAAAATAACCACTAATTTCTAAACGATTTAAATATGTATTTAAAACATCGTCATTTGCTTTTAATTTGTCTGAATCATTAACTGATGTTTTTTCTCTTTTTCTACGTTCTTCAATTGCACGAGCAACTAACATTTCTAAGCCACATGCTATTTTAATTCCAAGTATATGAGATTTGTACTTTGAACAAGTTATTGGTGGTATATTCCAGCCTGTTCTTGGGTCACCTGTATATCGACAATGATTTGCCATTGCATACAAACATTTAGTCATTCGTATATTAACCATAATACGTTGTTCAGGAGGGAAATATCTCATGGCACGACAAACCTGCAATAAATAAAAATTAATGACAATAAATTAATTTATTACAAATAAAATTTATTTGAATAAAAATTAAAATGATAATTCAATTTTTACTTTTCTTTCAAATGGATCAGAATGACATATAGTTCGAATAGCTAATGCAACTAATCTTGGTTCTTGTTGAAGTATTGAAATTGCTTTTTCTGATAAAAAAACTCGAGCTTTATGATTTCTTTTTTTAATTTCATCAGGATAAGTATTAATTCGCTTTCTTAATACATCTTGTACTTTCTCAGGGGCCCTGTATAGATAAGGTTCCTCCCAAATATTATTTAATGAATCCAATAATGTTTTATGTTTATCGCGAACAATATGCAATTCACCATTATACATAAATACGTGATTTTCACATGTTTCAGGATTAGCCCATGGGGGTAAGACATTTGCAGCTTCTATTAAAAGAAATTCACCATCAGAATCTATAATTCTAGCGATCAGCCCATCAAAAGTTTGTGTAAGTTTAGATATTAAAAAAACTGTAAACCATTCATCGGTTATATCTTCATCAAAACATAAGCGTACATAAATATGAGGTAATATATTACATTCTGTAAAAATAAAAATAATATTATATAATGATTAAAATCAATAATTTATGAAATTATATAATATTTTACCTTCTATAATTGTAGAATTTTCAATGAGTTTTTCTAATAATAATGCTTGCTTTGTTCTAGGACGAAAAATCAAATTATCATTATGCCAAATATAATTTTCAATGTATGATGCAATTTCTTCATTGAATTTTATAATTTCTTGTATAAGAATTTCCTCTGTTATGGTTATTAAAGGTTTTGTGTAACAAATTTTTGGATAAAGAAAACATTCAAGAACATCATCTTCTTTAACTTTAGATATTTTTGTGTAAGCCATGGTTTCATCAATGTCTGTAATGTCTTAATGAAATGAAAATCACTTTTTATCGTAGATAAATTTTATCGTAGTTAAATTTATAAAAATATAAAAATCAGATTTTCATAAATTGATACTGTCGTGTGCGCATAAGAAAAGAAATTTTTAGTATAACAAATTTTTCTGTTAAAATTGATAGAATTTTATAAATTATCATTTCTATATAATTATTTATATGTAATTTATTCACATTTGCAATAAATTTATTAAATATTGATATTTATTAATTATTTTAAAGATATACAAGACAATCAAAATATTACTATATTATAATAATAAGTAAAATATTATTTAGCACAATAAGTACAAGTTACTAAATCCATTCAACTATAAGTTCACTTACACGAATCATCGAATATAAACAAACCAAATCACGTGATACATTACGACTTCAGCTATTGGTTGATGAATGATCAGCGTTAGTATACTATCTTTACAAGAAACACTATTGAATTGATGAATTGATAATAAAATCATAAAAATTTTGTTATACAATTTAAGAATATATATATGTCACAAAAAATGTTAATTAAGAATGCTATTTAAAGTGAATCTGATTTTAAAAGATCAAGAAATTCAAAAAAAGTAAAAGAATAGAAAAGAAAAATAAGAAAAAGAGAATGAAAAAATCATCTTTTGTTAAAAATTAATTATTTTTTTATATATAAAAATAAATTGAAACAAATGAATAATAATAAATTAACGATAGATGGTGATTTAAAAGAATTCATGATAATAAATAAATATACTATTATTGTGATGATTTTATAATATGAATGATAGATAAGTAATAAAATATTAAGAATCAAGTAGAATATCATCACGGTATCATCAAAAATTTTGATTTTTAAAATTATTATGTAATAAATTAAAAGAGATAATATTATCATGAAGATCATCATGATGTCATCATTTATATTTTTTTTTAAATGTTAATGTCAAATTTTATTTAATTTCGCAATAAAATTTCGAAATATATATATATATTTAATATTTTCATCTTAAAATTTATATTTCATTTTTCATACTTTCATTTTAAGACTTTTGATGTATTATTTATTCAATATATAACAATGTATTATCTTATTTAAATCTTTAATAAAATAAAGAATATTATATTTTAAATATAAATATTTAAATGAAATTTTTAAAGTTAAATGTAATATCTTATACAATTAATTTTTTTTTTATTATTGTTACATCACGATTTATTTATTAAATAAATAAACGATAATAATATCCAAATAATATGTAATAAAAAATGAGAAGCGAAATAAATTTTTATTACATTATGTAAATATATGTAATTTCTATAATCTTTTATTCAGAATTAGATATTATTAACTATTTATTATTTATTTTAATTTATAAAAATTTTAAAAATTATAAATCGTTAAAATATATTATTATAGAAATATCAAATTAAATAGCTTTACTCGGATATTTAATGTTTAATAAGATTATATTTAATAATAAAATTATTCATGTTTTATGTTCTATAAAAATAATAACAACACGTATTACAAATGTCCTTAAACCATATTTGTGTATTTATATTCATGTATATGTACTAACAAAATAAGTACAATGTGCATGTGCTTAATGTTAAATGTATAATTCTTAAATATAAGATAACTATAATAATTAAAATATATTATAGTAGAAATTTATTATTATTTTTCCCTTTTTGATAATCAGTATAATTGATAATAATTCTATGTTTTTTTAACCTATAGATCAATGTTATTTATCAATTAATATTTTAATACGAAAATTTTATGTACTATTCTCATTTACAATTTTTAATTAGAATGTCTTAAGCACGTCAGAGAAGAAGAATAATGTTGATAAATAATTAAACCAGAAGATAATGCTACAATAATAAAAATCAATAACGTAAATGAAACCAAAGCCAGGGGTCTGGGTATCAGAGTGGTGTAACCAATACTCCCAATGTAAGAAAGCAAACTAAAGTATGCGTTTTTCTTTTTCCATCCATTATTACAAGTACGTATATACACATGTGGTGTACTTCCCGTTGTATTGCTGACACTTACCGGATTCATCACATCATTTGTTATATTAATCCTTCATGTAAAATAATACAAATCAATAATTCAATACTTTATATATCCCACTTAGAAATATTCAAATTCTACGTAGATATCTTTTATATATAAGATGAAAATATAAATTAAATAGATTTTCAATACACGGTACATATACATATGTATGTATATGATACGCATTTTAGCATTTTGGTCACAAAACAATAAATAAATTCAGAATGGATCAATCGATTCATTCTTCGATAGGATATAATTTTGATTTCAATGATAAATTACGAATCTATAAATTCAATTTAAAGCTATCTCTTTTTTTAAATGTACACGAGTACATATAACATTTCATTGCTGAATGTAATTTTTAATTTTATATTTTTATTATTTAAAATTAGATGATTAAACTAGATTTTATTGCGAAAAAATAATGTTGCGATCATTTCGAAACTATAATTATTAAATGTGAAAGTGAATGATCAAAATAGTATTTATTCTATCTACTTATTACTAGTTATCTATCTATTTGTAAATAATTAACAAAATGACGAATGCATATGGTTTTAGATCCAAGGAAAAAGATATCTATTTATCTTTCCTCTTAATACTTCTATAAAGGTATGTTTACGAAAAGTAGCACGTTTCATTTGTCTTGTAAAAAATAAAAAAAAAACATGAGAATAAGAAAATCTCATTTGTCTTGAGAGATGAGATTCAAATATATATATTTATATATATTTCACTGAGGAATCCACTGAAATCCTTAAAGAGGAAGAATTAAAATCTTCACTCGAAATTGTCTAATTTGTTCTGATTCCTGATTTTAATTTCTGCTCTAATATCTTCATTTTTTCAGATCGTGGTTAATGCATATGCAATACTTTATTTCCCAAAATTTCTCAAAATCAATCACTAAAAAAATTTATTATTGTTTATTATTTTTTTGGCATTATTCTCGACAATTATTGTTAATTTAATTTTTATGAGAATATATCATTTAGCATTTAAAATTTCTCAATTTTTTTTTCATGTTTCTTAAACACTATATATTAAAAATTTATAAATTTAACAAACACAATCTATTAATAAAATTAAATGTAGCATTTGCAACAAAAATAAAGATATAAAAACGTAACGTAAAAATAATTGTCTTTTAATGATAAATATTGATATAAAAAATATGTTTATAATATACAATCATGTACAAAAAATATTTTCGAATCATATTCTGAAATAGTAGAAAAATAGAAATAATAGAAAAAACAAAGTTCTGGTTTGATAAACGGCTTAAAAAATTGTTTATTTATTTTTTTTGTTATATAATATATACATATGTATAAATATTTGAATCTAAAAAAAAGAGTCAGAAAATATATATTTTATTAAAATTTAATACTTATCTTTTAAATTTAATAAGAAATAGACTGTAAATAAAATAAAATTTATATAAATTTATATCTTTATCAATGAAAAGAAATAAGAATCTAAATAGAAATTTTTTTTCATGCTCTAAATATGCATTGTAGAATATTTTACTCTATATTTCGTATATTTAAAATTATAATTAATATTAATATAAAATTGAAATTTTACATGAATGCACAAACATTCACGATCTAATGATAAAAAAAATATACCTAGATAATTAATATATTAAATATATATAAATGAAAATACGTGATGCAACAATTTCTATTTTAAATATGAAATTTCAAACAATGCATTCTTACCGTTGTTTACAGTTGCAACATTTACATTTTTGTCGGCGAGCATGATTACTCCATTGGCGACGTAATTCACAAAAGTTATTTAACCATCTACAACTTGGTTTGGGCGGGGTATAGCAATTCCATTCCATTTCTTCGATACATTGATAAGGTAAACATGCGCTTACTGTACCAGTATTAGTGGGTTGAAAAGTATTACAATCCGTAGGAATGAAACATCCTTCGTTTGTATTTCGACATAAACAAAAGTGAGAATCAACTACAGAACCTCTTTTCATGTGAACATTATCATGGTTTGCTATATTGAAAATGAAATCATTAGAAACATTTTATCTATATGTTAATTTTATAATATGTATTTATTAGTAAAAATAATTTTCCAAATAAAAAGATGTAAAATTATTTTTTTAAAAAATTTAATTTACAGTTTTTGATTTGTTTTTATATATAGATATTACTTAAATTGTTTTTTTTATTAACCCTTTGCAGGATTCGAAGACTTCGCTATCGAACTATTTGAAATTTTTATTCAATTCATAATAATGCGACCAAAATAAATCGTAATTATTTCACGTATTCCTGCAACGGGCAGTTATTTCGGCGTATTCATATTACATAGCATAAAGATGAATGATGAAAGATGAGCATTAGTCTATGTAACTGTACATGTATATATAAAATTCTACGTAGTGTATACGAATCTACATCAGCTTTTCCTCTCCACGAGGAAATTCTCTTGGCAACGTGTAGCTCTGCACAATACATCAGCCTCATGTAAAGAAATATATTTTTCTGTATATTTTTCAATTTAATCTTCTTCTTCTATTGATTCGAATAGGATGTATTGAACTCGAATTTATAATTTTTTTTTGTATCTTCCAAATTCTTCTTTTTACATTTTTACCTATATATAAATATTGAAATTGCTTCGAATAGCTACTAATATGAGCAAACAAAATCTTCGAGTGTAAAAGATTTGTAAATGTTATATACTTATTAAATCGATCAATAAATTCATGAACATATATATGTTATTAATATATATTTATATTAAAACTTTAATTTGATAATCATTTATATTATACATATTTTAATATTCCAGAACATATTATAAAAAGCAAGAATATAATATACTCGTATTATGAAAATTTTAACCTTTATATATTATTTTGATAATGTTATTCGTAGTTATAATAATTTTTATATTAAAAGTATTGCCACAAAATAAATGTGTGAAATTTGATTAAGATCCAAAAGATATTTACTTTTTTTTGAAAGCCAACATTCAAAATCATTATTATATAGGATGTATTGGAAATTATTATTATGTATGGAAATTATTATAGAAAAAAAGTGATTATATCATGCAGAAATAAATCGGAAAGAAGAATAACTTTTTATTTAGCACTTTTATTTAATATAGTGCTATAACATCTATGTATAACATCTTATTGATTTTATATCTTAGGTTTCTGATTTCTTCTTGCATGAAAATACATAATAGAAAATCCGTAATGGAATCTTTGTTATAATTATTTAATACAGATTTTCACACTGTATCATGAAAATCTAAAAACTATAATTATATCATCGATATAATGGATTCTAGAGAGAAAAAGAACTGTTTTGAAAAACTGTATCTTTAAAACAATTGTATTCCATTGCAAAAATCGAATATTTATACGATTATTTATAAATTTGTACAAATCGAGTATATAATGACAGTTATTTTTTTGGCGATTTTTTGATTGAAGCCATTAATAAATTAAGTGTAGTGTAAATCTATCATTGTATTTATCATAAATTTTTTATATATGATATCTGAAATTGTGGCTTCATTTAATTTGCAATAAGATCTCATTTTCTATCTTGTTCTTTTTTTTCTTCTTTAAAATTCTTCTTTGTAAAATAGATTGATTTTTGAAGGATATAACTAATTAATATTCTCCTTGAATTTTATCTTAGTAGATTATAACCTCTAGAGCTAACTATCTTGTCTTTTGCTAATGAAGAATAGTAATTTAATGGATATAATCTGATATTTTAATCGAATAAAATTGTGCAGAAATTATTAAGAAATCTTTAAAAATGTTATAAAAAGAATTATTTATAATTATTTATATACAAATTATAGAAACACATGTATCAAATTTTCCACTTATACATATACTTCTCATATACTTCTCATAATAATACTGTACGTAAATTTTTTATTTTAACAAATCAAATAAGTTGAATCTTTTTAGAAAGTTGGATCCAATTTTCATTTTTTGCACAATGAGATGGCTTTGATAATTAATCTCATTCTGTTATATTTATATTTCTTTTATAATATGGAGATTATCATGGAGATTATCATGGATAATTTTTTTTTTTAATTTCTTCGGAGATGATTCAAATGGATGGTTTTTCGCATTTAAACGTGATTTCTTTTCGAATGTTTTATAAAAGAAACAATTCGAAACAATGGAGATTGTTTTTCAATCTCTATCTACGCTTTAATTTTTCTTTCGTGATCTTTCTGCATACGATATTGGCATTAGTTGTGATTCTTTTACTTCTTATCCTTTTAGTTTTTTTTCCTTTTTTTCTATTTTTTCAAAAAGATTTTTTTTCCAGATTTCGATATTTCGATTTTCCAGATTTCAATGTGATAATATATGTTATTATAAATTTAATAAATTGTTTAACAAAAATAGAAATTCTTTATTAATTAAATGTAGAATGGTCTCAAAATATTGACTAGTAACATTTCAATAGATATTTGATTCTCATTATTTTTTTATATATTTATTAATAAATATTTTAAAATTCAATTCCGATTTAAATTATTTCGATATATTATATATTTCGTCATTGTATTGTGATAATTCAATATTATATATATATATATATATATATATATATATATATATATATATATATATATAAAATGTAAAATATAAAATATAATGTAAACTGGCAAATGATGGAAAAAGAAGAAAAAAGGAAATGAAAACTAGAACTTTGAATGAAATCAATAATTGACTAAAGCATATAAAGGAAAAACATATTTCATACATATTGTAATGAATTTAAATAGTATGTTAATAGTAAACTGACAAGAAAAGAAAGAGAGATACTAGAAACAGTATATATTAAAAATGAAAATAATATGAAAACAACTTTTTTTGACAATAAAGCAATAGAATGTTAAAATATATAAATATATATATATATATATATATATATATAAATATATATATATATATATATATATAAGAGAATTTGAAAAGTGAATAAACAAGACAAAAATGAAAAAGCAAGATAAAAATGAAGGATTAAAGTAGAACAAATGAAAGAAAAAAAAAATAAGGAAGAAAGGAAAAAAACAATCTTGTGATTATAAATAATATTGTAGACAAGAGATAAACTCTATCGGCAAAATGGAATAATTTTCAATTACATGAATAATGTTTTGTTAATATAGAAATATAAAATATCCTCAAACTATTTTAATTTAATCTACAAATGTAATAAATATGTATATTATTTACTAATAAATATATATAAATAATTAAATTAAAATTTTATCTATTATCTTGATTTAATTTTTATTGAATGATTCAACTTATTATATATTTAAATTCTTTTTAATTATTAATTATAAATATACATAAATTATATAAAAAAATATTTATTCAAAAGGGAAATATTAGTTCAAAAGGGAATAAACAAGAAATATTCGACTTAATGTATATTTTATATCATAAATTTTCTTTTACAATAATTTTAATAAGTTTAATATAAATCTTTTATTAATTATCACGATAAGATTATTTTATTTTTAAATGTACAATTCAGAATGAAATAATTTATTTTTGAATAAAAAAAATAATCATTATTTGATTTTCAATAAAACATTATTAAATAAAGTATAGTAAATATTAGTAAAAACAAATTAAGTTAAAAAAACAAATATGAAATATGAATTTTATGTGTTAATGGTATTTCCAATATATTTTTT
This sequence comes from Apis cerana, assembly GCF_029169275.1. NCBI lineage: Eukaryota > Metazoa > Arthropoda > Insecta > Hymenoptera > Apidae > Apis > Apis cerana. The sequence goes on from NC_083852.1 coordinate 27,092,111, forward strand.
AAATATACAATTACATATGCATACTATAATTTTTTTTAATAATTGATAATTGTTTTGTAAATCTTTTCTATAATACGATTTGTCTTACTTATATACATATATCTTTTGTATATACATATTTAATTAAAAATTTATATCATTTAAAAAATATATTTGTTTTATATATTCATTTAATATTATCTAAAGAGAGGTTAAGGATATATATTAACAATTATAAATATTTATTACTGATAAACTAACCACAGATATTGTTATCAACATACACTTCAACTTCTTCTTTTCTTTTGCAATGTGACATATTTGTTTATCAAATATTATAGGATTAAACTTAATTTTGTAACAAGTATGGTACTATTTAATTGGTAATATGGTAATATGATTTCAACTTGTTAGCAGAAATTTAGTTTACATGTTGGTTTGGTTTATTGAGTTCTGTAGGAGTGAAGATCTTCTACTGTCTTATTAAATGTTTTTTTTATGTCAATACTATGAATTTGATGATGGACATGATATATAATATCCTGACTAGTTTAAATTGAATATAAATAATATAATATACATTAGGAAGAATACTCCATATCATTATTTTTAATCCTTTTTATACATAATTAAATCTTTTTTATTCACGAAGAAAGCAAAATTGATTGATTATTTTATTATTAATTTAAAATTATTATTAATTTTAATAGAACTAATAATTGCAATAAATATATTTTTTAGTAAAAAAATATATACATAATGATTTAAAAATATAAATTATAATAATTTTAAACAATAATTTTAAAAAATAATAATAATTTTTCATTATATGATTTATAATCAGTATATATTTATTGAAATTAAATGATTATTTAAATTATTCTTACAATAATATTAATTTAAAAGAAACAAAGAAAAAATTTTAAAAAAAGTTGAGATTTATTAAACAATGAAGAAAATAATTATAAAAAAAAAAGAAAAATAAAGAGAAAAAGAGTGAGGAGATGAAAAAGAGAAACTATTAAATTAATGATTAAATAATAAAATAATAAAAAATAAATTTGATTATTATTCTGATATTCTTAAAATATTAAATGTTAATAATAATAATTATGAATATATATAAAATAAATATTTATTACTAAATAAAATATGTATTAATTATTTGAAGTTATACGATATTATTACCATGTATATGTATAATATTAATATTCATATATACAAATATATTTATTATATCTTTTTATATATTTTATATTGTTATAATTAAACTGATTTTATTTGAATAAACATAATTAAAAACAAATTTACAATAATGTATACAAAATAATATTATTATAAATTTTTTTAAATTTAATAATAATAAATTAAGTAATTTTGTAATTTTAAAATATAGTAAAATTAAATTAGATATTTAAAAATTAATTTAAAAATATATATTTGTTTCAATTACATGTTATTTTATTATAAAACTAATATTATTAATAAAAAATATTATTTTTATAATATACATGTATATATGTTTAAATATATATATAAAATACCGTATTAATTACAGATCAACATATATTACAAACATATTAAATATATATATGTATATTTTTTTTCAATTATTGCACGTTTTTTGAATAAACAAAGTTATAAAAATTATATATTATGTTTCGAAATATAACATTGTTTATTTTACTTTAGATTATATAAACATATAATATTGTTTATAATTTATTTTAATATCGAGTAAAAATATTGCATTATAATTAATTAATTATATATATACATTATTATACATACTTGTACAAAATGCAAATGTAACAAAATACGTACTAGTACTTATGTTATGTACACAATCTATGGATAAATGAGCTAATGCGCATGGTAATCAAACCGGGAGAAGCGTGTGTATATCGTTTCGGTCACGTGTGACATAAGAATTTTTCTTTTTTTAAGTAAGTATAACATTTTAAATATATATCATTTATATATATATCTATGAAAATATATATATAAATATTCCATATTATATATAAAAATTTCGTATAAAATTTTATAAGTAGTTATTTAGTGATTGGTAGACAGCGTTGCAAAGACACGCTATTCGCTTTGTATTATATAAAAATAATTTATGAAACGATATTTTGTAGATGACATTATATTTTATACTAATCCGAAAAATACCAACAGTGATTTGATATAATTTTAAATTGACTTTTATTAATTCATCGGTAATTAGGAGGCGTGGCATTTTATGTAGCTCCGTATGCTTTGTACTCGCGTTTGGACACGTGCGCTTATGATATGTATGCCATGTCATATGTATATACGCGCGTGTAGAAACATGTTTCGAATCTAACAAAGAAACTTATAATATAGTTAAATGTGATGATAATATAATATCAAAAACATTAGAAATTAAACTTCTATTAAATCACTGTATTGCATTACTACGGACAAAGTATAATTTCATAATGTAAGTATATCTAAATTGTTCATTTACAATTCAGTATCATTTCATTTGACAATTTGATTCTTATCGATTGTTCATATTTATACGAACGGTAATTAACTGTAAACTTTGTATTTTCTACTATAAAATTTAACTGTTAACGATTTTAATTATTTATTTCAAGATAAAACGCAACATTAGTTTGTATATTCATTTTATATCAAAATTCGAGTTATGCTATGTATGTGTCAAATATAACCTCAAATAAACGCGTGGTTGTTTGGTTACAGTATATGAAGTATATTATAATTATTCTATTATTTTCAATTACGGATTGGTGTGTGAGCTGCAAGATAAGTTTTTAGTATATTATTGAATATTGTGACATGGAAACTGGATATTTAAATTTTCACGATGAAGAACAATTTCCTGATTTTTCATTATCTTTGGAACAGGTAACAAATTTATTAAATTTTTGTTAAATATAATGAATATTTCTATAATTTCTTGTATTTAAATTTTCTTTATTTACATTTTCATTCGTAGTACATCAGCAGTAATATTTATATAACAATGTATTAGAATATTGTAATATTTTCTTTCATTTGTACTTAAATTTTTATTTTGATATTACGATTACAATGACATTTTAGTAATATCGATGTCGATATTTTAATTAATATTATTAAATTTTAATTAATCTTTACTTCTTATAATTGTATATAAATATTACTCTTTAGATTTGTCTATTAAATATGTAATTAATTTTTTTTTATAAATTTAATTATAAATATAAATTTTATAAATATTAAATTATATCTAAAACTTACTATTAAAAAAAAAATAAGTCTCAAAAGCTTACAAAATCCAAAAATGTAAAAATGTAAAAAATAAATATAATGTATCATTAATATTATTAATATAATACATATAATAATATATATTATCATGTTTTAATAGAATTTAATGGAAAAACCTCAAGATTTATTAATGCATATGGTTGAAAATGATTTTGATTATATGGAAACACATCTTGACATCACAAATTCTGATAGATTGTGGAATAAGGAACACGAGTAAGTAAAATATTATTATTATTAATGTGTTAATTGTTATAAATTTAAAATTTAATCAATTAATAATAATTTTACGATTTAAAATAATTTTTATAATTATACAAAATTTAATATTTTATAATTTCAGACATAATGAGGATATGGATGAAATGTCAATTTCAGAAATTTCTAATATTTCTAAAATTGATAGTATTAAAGAAGATTTTGCAAAAGTTCTTACGGATTGGCATGAGCATATTGGTTATTTACAGGTTTCGCTAATTCTTTGGTTCGTTAAATTTATTATTTTTAACGATCCAATTTGTCATTCAGAATTTTGTTTCAGACTTCAGACATGGATGAATATATGGATATTATAGGATTAAGTATGAATGGAACAGATAAAAGAAACTTTTGTACTTCAGAAAGTATACTTCAAGATGAACAAGCAATACATAGCTTAGAATCTAATTTTCTTATAATGAAACAAGAAGATTTAGAAAAAGAATCTCTTCACATTAATCAGAGCACATCCGGTTTGAAAAGCACCGATAAAGGTATAATAGATTTATAATTTATTATTTAATAAGTTTTTCATTCATTCAATATTTTTATGATTATATAAATTTTTTTTTACAGAGTACATAACAGAAAATAATTCATATCATAAAATTGGTGACTTTATGAAAAATGATAATAAAAAATTAGAAACAGAAGTTAAATCATTGTTAATAGAGTCTGAACATTTAAAAAAGCAAAAAAAGAACATACATAAATATGATAGTATAGGAATCAATACACGTACAAATGTACTAGCAAAGCAAAAAAAGAAAAAAAGAGAAAAATGTTTACAGCGCAAAAAAGATACACGAAACGATAATAATAAATCTGATCAAGATAATAGTAAATCTGATAATCAGTTACCAGGTATTTTTTTAAAACAAAACTTATACGTAAATATTTATAAAAATTATTTATAAACTCATCATATTGATTTTATTTTTTATCAAAGTTTTGGAAGCAGGAGATGTTAAAAGTTTATTAGAACAATTTGAAGCTTCCGAAAATACTTTAATATCAAATTATCCATCTGTCAGAATAAATAGGGAATATGAATTGGATACATCTACAAAATCTAATGAAATTCAACAATGCATAAAGCAATCTCAAATTTCAAATTTACATAAAAATATTAGAGATGCTTTACCAAAAGAAGTTGTTGAAAATATAAAGGTAAGTATATAACTAATTAGTATAATATAAAGAAATATTTAGAATAAAAATAAAGATAAAATTCATTAAATTGTATCATATATTAGACATCTGCACGTAAAAAGGTAATTTCAGTAATACCAGCAATGCCTAATATTCAAAATACTGGCCGCAGCAATGGTACACGTATGCAAGATGCTGCTGCATCATTGTTTCGAAATAAGCTTTTAAAAATAGTTAAGTATAAATAATTTATAATAATACAATAATATATATTTATTATATATATATAATAAATATATATAATAATATTCATGTATAGATAGATATATTTTTAATATATATGTATAATAAATATCATTTTGATGCTTAGAGTAGAACTGAATCTAAACTCTTATGAATTATTTCTTTTGAATTTCATCTCTTTCATAACAGTAAGCAAATAATTTTTTGTGCATACAATAAGATTTATTATCATTATCGGTATTATTATTGTTGTTGTTGTTGTTATATCGTAACGACAATTGTAAATTGTTAATCATTATTTAAATAAATTAATATAACGATTATTGTATTACATCAGGTGACAAATAATACACAAAATAAAACCATCGATGGTGGACTAGTTCAACTGGATCATGATTATTGTAGTACTAATTCTTCAACTAGTAATTTAGATAGCAACAGTGAGTATGAAAATATAGTTTGCTGCTACTAAAAAAATTATATTTGTTAAAAAAAAATAATGATCAACTATCTATCTCATTATTATACAGCATATGAAAAACAATCGTTTTCATCGCATAGAAATATTATAAAAAATAAGGAATATTCGACTGAAAGTAATTCAAAGAAAGATAGCGGTTTGGAATCAGGAGAAGCAAGTGATAACAGTGAAGAACAAACAGGAGTTACAACAGTTAATGATATTCAAGTTAACAAATCTATGAAAGAATCACAAAATGAAACAAATTGTCGAAAGGAAACATTAACAAATGAAGAAAATTCTCAAATTAATATTTCAAATAATACTTCAAATTGTGTTATTTCTCATAGAAAAAATATATCTACAAATAATTCAATATCTCAAATGAAAATGCATTCAGCTCTAACAACAAATATTTTGCAAATACAAGACGTCGTAAGTAAAACAAAATCTATAAAAACAGGAAATCAGAGAATAAAACAAATGGTTTCTGTATTAAAAAAACCTAATATACAAGCACCTATTGTTAAAGTTATTCCTAATGAAAGTATAGTAACTACTACTAATAGTTTACACGATAAAGTTCAGAATATTATTGTTCAAAACAATGAAAAAACATGTTCAGAAAAAGATGAAAAAAGACCTCCTCGTAAAAAATTAAATTTAGCAGAATACAGAAGTAGAAGAGAACAAAATCGTAGTGACAATAGTAGAACAAATTCACCAGTGCAACCTATGAAACTAATATATGTTCATCACGCATCCACTACAACTGAACCAATTAAAGATGATCCTCAAAATTTAATTTGGTCAGAAAGAGAAATTGTGTCAGTTTTGAAACCAAAACAAGATATAGATGAGAAAAAAGTTTGTCCAAAACCTTCCACTTGTGAAATAGGAATTCAAACTTATGAAACAGTATTTGAATTTCCTCCAAAGTCTTTAATCGATGTCGATGAAAGACATAAGCAACAAAGGTAAAAAAAATTTTTTTATTCAATTTGATATTATTTTTATAACAAGTATGTATTATATAATTTATATATTATATAAATTATTAATTTTCATTTTTACATTCAATTTTATTTTTTTATTGTTGAAAAAATATTTGATATTTAATCAATTTCATATTTTTTATCATTGCATTTATATGAATGTTTCATGTTGCATTCATATATATGAAAATGGAAAATATAAATGATTAACATCGATATAATTAATGTGATCCTATGTTTTTCAATTATTGTTTTAAGTATAACAATAAATTTAATTATATATATATACCTGCTTGATAAATACCTATATTAAATTTAAAAAATAAAAGTTAACAACAAACAAATTTTTTTACATGAAATAAATAACCAATAATCTATATTTCTATAAACTTCATAATTTTCAGGAACAATAACGTGCAAGATAAAAGTCAACGATCTTATAAAAAACATGGAATTAGTTCTAATTTGAGTCGATCTAGATCAAGAAGTAATAGTAAAAGCAGAAGCAGAAGCAGAAGCAGAAGTAGTATTAATCGAAGTAGATCTCGTAAACGCAATAATACAGGTCATCGAAAAATAAGACGGCGTAGCTCCGTTAGCTCAAATAGTACTTGGTCATCACGATCACGATCTCGATCACGATCACGATCACGATCACGATCACGATCACGATCACGATCACAATCACGGTCACGATCACGATCGCAATCGCGGTCACGGTCACGATCACGATCACGGTCACGATCACGATCACGATCACGTTTACGTTCACGGTCACGTTCACGCTCACGTTTACGTTTACGTTCACGTTCACGTTCACGTTCACATTCACGTTCACGTTCACGTTTACGTTTACGTTTACGTCCTCGTTCACGTTCGGATACAAGATCTACTTTCAGTTCAGGATCAAGATATTCACGATCACGTTCTAGATCAAGATCTCAATCATCTTCTCGATATTCTAGTTGTTCTAGGTAAATAATTATAAATTATTTATACAAAGTTTTAATAAATAATTGATTAAGGTTTAGTTTGATCAATTATTAGCTTTAGCTTAGAAAAAAATATAAAAATATTTATAGGTCTTCATCTCGTTCAAATTTCGGAAGGAATAAATGGTCAAGAAGGAGAAGAAGACAAGAAAGAAGATATCATACAAGTTATGATAGACATAGGCAATATTCTATGGGCAATTATCATAATTATAGGGATTGGAGAAGGTAAATAGTTTGAAATATTTTTAAAACTAGAAAAACTAGAAAAAAGCAGTAAAAAAAAACTAGAAATTGCCAATGTTTTATTCATAAAAAAAAAGCATAATTTATCTTACATTCTTTTTAAGTTAAATTTTCATAATTTCTAAGAATTAATTTATAATATTTTGCTATTTTTAAAAAAATTTTTATACATTGAAATTGATTTGAAATTGAGACATTACAATTTTAAAATTTTTGATATATACAATTATATCAACCTTACTATATAAAATTTATCATAAATAATGCATATTATATACTATAAACATATTTGTCTATAGAATAAGCTTTATTTAAAATTATATATATATAATAAATTTTCTTCATCTTTCTTTTTGAATTCATAAATTGAATTATAAATAATAATATATAAATATTTTTATTCATTTAGACAAAGCGAATGAATTTAAGATTCAAAACGATGTCTATATATTTATGTTTCTTTAAAAAAAATTATTTAATTTTTTAAATTTTATAATCATTTAACTTTTAATAAAATTTTCGAGAAAAATTAAATTAATATTAGAAAGATAAAAATAAAGATTTCAATTAAGAGATAATTATAAATTATTTAAGAGAAATATATATAATATATATAATTGTATAATTTTTCTTTATAAAATTCTGACAATTCAAATATTTCATTTAATTTGAAAATTTAATGATTCTTTAATTTTCTTTTTTTTTGTAATTATATCGCAATTTTTCATTCAAAACTTCTTTCAAAAATTCAAATTCAATTTTTATATGAATGAAAAACTGATAAACTCTTTATACAAAATCATTTATGTACATTAAATTTTTTGCACTTATACATATGTATATATGTGTGTGTATATATATATATATATATATATATATATATATATATATTTATTTATTTATTTATTTATTTATTTATTAGATCACCTCCAACTTCGTATCGGCGATCCTATCCTGAAAATTGGTATGATCGAGAGAAACAAAAACAAGTAGAAGAGCGAAGAGTGATTTATGTTGGACGCTTGGATGAAGGAATCACTAAAGCTGATTTACGTAGAAGATTCGAAACTTTTGGTCCTGTAGTAGATATTAGTGTACATTTTCGTGAGCATGGGTAATTTTTTCATATTTTGTTTTATTATTTTGATACTTTATTATTTTCATAAAAACATAACGAATTTACATTATGGATCCTTTGTTTATTTTAGCGATAATTACGGTTTCGTAACTTTTGCTTATAAAAACGATGCCTACGAGGCTGTAGAGCACGGTAATGACGATCCAAGTTTACCAAGATACGATTTATGTTTCGGAGGTCGACGTGCTTTTTGCAAAGTGAAATATGCTGATCTTGGTACGTATTATATTAAATATTTAACGAAAAAATAATTTTTTATTTTGCATATTTTTGATTAAAATATGAAAATTAATTTATTTATTTGATTTTGCTAATATCGAATAAAACAGGAATGTTCCATATAATCAAAGATTTTTAACATCATGAGAATAATTTCAATCAAAGGAAAGATATTTATTTAGAACAAAATCAATATAGCGTTGAATTTTAAAATATACAAATAATATTTTTTTTTTTTTGACAGATGGTATGGCAAGCAGTTCACTTAATAATGGTCACATGTTACAAGATAATGAAGATAACACATTTGATCTTCTATTAAAAGAAGCAAAAGCAAAATTACGTAAAAGAAAGGTTTGACATATGTACTATTTGCTAGTTTTAAATGTAATTTAAAAAATTAGCAAAGATGTCATCGATAATATTTGGAACAAAAATAAGTGGAGAGATCTATACTAGTATTTTCCACTAACAGAAATATAGTAAAAGTTACAGAATAATTGTTATAGAGTATAAATAAGTGTTGCAATATCGCACTTGTAATAAAAAATAATAATTAACAGCTGTATTTTTTGAATTAATTGAAAATATCAATAATTTAAATATGTATAGGATTTTGATATTTTCAATAATAATGAAAGTATTAGATCTTTTCTATGTAAAAGTCTGCTTAGTTAAAAATATGTATATGACTCTAATAGATTTTATTTTACTCGTGATTTTTATAAATAATTTATTGAACGTAATACAATTAATTACACACGCTCTCCTGGGTGGACGCATTTAAAGTAGACAAAAATAATTGTAATTTAAAATATTTTAACTTGAAAAATGCATTGAAATCATCATCATCATAGTAGATATTTGTTCACAATTATTTGTTACGTAAAGAAACGTAACTTTTTCATTTGTCTTCAAAAATATCATGTACCGATTAAAATGAAATGTATCATGGATTAAAAGCTCTCAAAAACTTATATGTTTATATAGAAGTACATAAATATATAAACGAAAAATAATTGAATCGGATATATGTAATACATTTATCTTATTTTTTAATAATTATAATTTTTAGAATGATTTAAGGTGCGTTTAATGTTAAATGTATAGTAGGGTATATATGCGTATTTAAACTTATTTTTACTTACAATTATTTTTACTTATAATTTAATATATATAGAAATTAATTTTCATATCTCCATAAATTAAAATCCCATTCACATTTATTATATTATATATTATATAAATTTTTTAATATATTATCACTTTTTACCTTTAAATAGTTTAAAAATAAAATAAACTTTCGTCACATAAGTTTTTATTTTTATATACAAAATAACATTTTGAAAATGATATTTTAATATTCTTTATAAATATATATCATTATTTTTAGTAGACATTTTTCCTTGTTAGTTTTTCATCCAATATAATAATTAGATTTCAAATTTAATATAAATTTCATGTAGACTAATATCGGATATTTAAAAAAATTTAAAGGTAAGAAATGAAAATATTTATTATAGAATTTTAATTAGATATATTTTATTTTAAGTGGAAATTGATGACTTTAAACATTAAATTTAATAGTTTTATAGATGTAATTAAGTACGATGATGAATTATTGAAAAGAAAAAATTTTAAAATTTATAAGAATGAAATTATAAATTAATAGTTCCTATTATATAATAAAAATATAAATATTTGTTTTCAATTTTGAGAAATATCATAATTTCTCTTCATGATGAAACGTCAATTTTTATATATCTGAATTGTAATAATTTTTATGAAACGTGTGCTGTACTCATGTTGATGAAATATTAACATTTAGTCGGCTAATGTTACAAATGTAATTGTTTATGTATTACTTAATTATATTATAAATTTGACACGATATAATAGATGAATCACAAATTAGAATATTTTTATTTGATAATAAAAATATACAAAAAAGAAGTACCTATGTTTATTGAATTGTGTATTGCCAATCATTATTAAATTTAACATAGATTATTATTTATATAGATTTTTTTACATAGATTAAAATATTTTCTTAATATATATCAAATTTATTTATTCTATATTTATTATATATGTTATTAATATATTTATTATATTTATTACAAACGAAAATCGTAAAAGTATTTGAACAATTAATCAATAATATTTTACAGATTATCACGTCTTCCTTTCTCTTTTTTCTTTAGCGTTAATTATGATATTTTTTTGAAATAATTTTTCTTTTATTTCAAATATATATGAAGTAAAGCATATTGCATTCGTAAAAAAACATTTAACGATTCTTTCACGTAATTTTGGATTTATTTTAAATTTTATCCTTTTATATAATTTTAATAGTCTATCGTTATTGTTAATAATAACAATACTTTAAAAAATTTTTATAAGTATATATAAGTACGTAATATATATATATATATATACACACACACTCTAATAATTCTTTTATGGAAGTTGTTTAAATACATTCATGACCGTAAATCTGTAAGTATAACCTGATATAGAGACAAACGATTCTGAGGTGAGATAAATTTAATATTTAACAAAATTTTACCTATCTTCTTATCCTATATTCTAAAATAGCGATTGCATATAAAAAATCAAAGAATATATATATAATTAAAATAATATACATATATTATTGTATAATTCTGTAAATTAATATGTAAAATATATATAAAAATATGTAGAAAAAAACTTATATATATATATATAATAAGATACGTATATTTCATCCATAATGTAAAGACAAGTAATATATAATACTATACGTAATGGCGCATAAAATTATTTATAACTTGATAAATAAATCACAATCGATATTTTTGCATATCAATCTTTGTATTTGTTTCGATATATAATTTCAATCGTTTAAAGATGTTAAACATTAATGTAAAATAATATACATTACCACTCCAATAATATACATTATCTAAAAAAAAAATGTGATTATTTAAATATACAACGAAAAAAATGAAATAAATTAATGCTTTGCGTATAATGTACACGTATATATAATAATTTTATTACATATATTATATATAACGTATGTAACAAGTGTTTTATTATATTATATACATATATATTAAATAATTCTATTTTTTTTATATCATTGATTTTTTAATATACGAAGAATTTATTTCAAATAGATAATTCTTACCACTCCATCACGTTTTTTTGTGTTTTTTTTATTTTTCTATTGTTACATTTAAATTCTGTAATTTTGAATTTACAAAAAAATATTTGAAATTTTTATGGGAATGAAAAACTAATATTTACACATTATCATTATATTTAGCTGCTTAATTTTTATTTATAAAGTTACATAAAATAGTTAATGTACACAGAAATGGTGTTTAGCATTAAGAGCGTATTCAGAGTGCCATTTTTATAAAAATCTATAATATATCAAGAATAAGTCGAAAAAATTTATCAATCATTATTTTCGATTAAAATTAAATTTTTTTTTATCATAAACAAAAAGAAATCCATCTTTTAACATCGAGTTTTGTGAAATTAGTATGTACGATAATAACGAAAAATGATAATAAATATACATTTGTCAAGCGGGAATTTTATAAAATTTCAAAATTAATAGTATTACCTATATAACTTTGCTTAACAGACAACATATAATCGATCTCTCGTAACTATTTAATAAAAAATTCTCGGATATGGAACTTTTCTCATTTATTTGACCTCTTGAACACGCAATATTAATTTGGCATCATCTCGGGACATCCGAGGATACGTATAAGTGACGTCAAGCGTTCGATCGTTTAACGTTTAAATAGTGCATTTTGAAACAATGTTCATAAAATTATAATTATACATATATTATAAAAATAATATTTTAAATTGTAAAAGAGTAAATAATTTTTGAATGTTATATTTGTTGTGTGAGAAGTTTGAGTTTTAATATATTTCGATACAAATTTTTTTTTTCCGTATAACATGTACCGTAATTAATGTTAAGCGTAGTGGAAATATTAATTATAATTGCCCAAGATTATTATACCAGAGATCAAAAGATTTAGCCGGTTAGATATTATTATTCCGTCTATATTCATTTTTATTCATTTTCTTCAAATTTTTCAAATTGTCTCTTTTATATAAAATAAAACATTTCTCTGTAACGTATTTCTGAATTTTAACCGCTAATGATCTTTACCGACTAAATCTTTCAGCTTCTAGCAAAATTAACGTAATTTATTCTACACTGTCAACAATAGCAGTATCGTCAAGAGTATGTAGCCAGTTAAAAATCATCATATTTCTTTCGTATTTCGATAATTGATTTCCACGTTCTCTTTCAACATCTTTAATGGTTAAAGCATGATTTCGTTCCTTTTGTCCTAATAACGAAGATCCAGTGGTGCCTGTTGTTCCAGGGACCAATAACGTAGTTCCGGAAGTTGTTTGCGCTGCACTTGCCACAACCTCCAATTGATCTAAATTAAATTCGCTTTGCGAAAGCCGCTCCAAAGCGCGATATGTTGTTAATAATCTAAAAATTATAATAAATCGGATATTAATTTTTATGTCATTAATCCGTTAATCTAACGAAATGATAAAAATTTACATCGCATTTGATGTTTAAATATCATAGATTAATTTTAATTTTATATAAATTTTATATAATTAATTTTATATAAAATTAGAACAAAACTAGATATTAACGTCATACTTTAAAACGACGCTCCCGATCCCCGTACAATATCAAATAATATCTATTTTATCTTTTTACTACTACCAATACTTTTTACACGCTTTATAAAAATATACAAACTTTAATCAAAACAATTTAATAAAATATAATAAAAAATAAATTCGAACTAACCTTCGGCGTATATAATTTTGGCGAACCTTTTTATTGACAGATCTAACAAAATCAGCTCCTGTGAAAGGTATCGGTGGATGCGATGTAGCAGGAGGTTGTTGAGCCGATTGAGAGGCGGAAGTTTGTTGTTGCTGCTGTTCTTGCATAGCTCCACCATGAGGACTAGGAAGTTGTGACGTATTCGCAACTGGTTCACCAACCGCAACCCATGTACTACACGATCTCGAAGCATGGTCAAGACGTGCATGTTCCAAAAGCAAAGTGTTTCTTTGGGCAGTGTTGAGGGCCAATGTGGATACAGCTGATCGTAAACCGTTCGGGCCCAATATATCTGGACTTGGCAGTTGAGATACGTCACTCGTGCTAAAACTTTTACGAAGACCAAGCGCCGATGAAAGTACTCCACAACTACGAATTAATTCATTTTCTTCCTCAAACCAAAGAATTTCTGGTATATCGGCTGGCCTAAAAAAATGAGAATAAATATTGGAAATTTAAACTTAAAAATACAATAATTTTTAGATCTCTCTGAGATCTCTTTTATATTTTTACATTTTTAAAATTAATCAACTATTTCATACATAAAATCTTGTTACGTCCATTGTACAAACGATTAATTTTGTAACTTCATCGTGCTTATCGCAATACAACATTTTTTTTTTGTTCGAATTTTAATAAGGCGTATCGATTCCTATATATACGCATAACGTTCGATCCTTTAAATAAAAATAAAAAAATAGAAAAAAATAATATAACGTTTTTCTTACACACGACGTTAATGTACATACATTCGTGAAAGAATTCTCGATATATACTTATCGATATATATACAACAAAAACAAGTTTAAAAATTGATATATAAAAATGTCGATTAAGACTTATTTATCATAATACATACCTGTTACTTTGGATCTGACGAGAATCAGGTTTCGGTGATGGGCCACGACCAGTTAGATGTACATCGGTATACGATTTAAAAGTAACCAGTCTATTAACCCCTCGCAACTCACTCGCTATCGAAGATACGCTAAATAGAGAAAGGTCAGTTGTAACACTCTCATGACTGGGAGATCGCAACATTCGTGGTGTAACTTGGAGCGCTGGACACTGCGTATCCGTTAAGCTATTACAGCATTGCGTAGAAGCAGGCGGTGGTATCGGCGATGCCGGTTTTGCTTTACTTTCGGACATTTTTCTATCTTTCAATGTTTTCAACTGTTGGAACTTTTTTCGTAAAATATGAAAAATTTTATATTATTATATTCATCATTCGTCGTCATTCTTAACTCAATGTCACAGTTCTTCATAATTTCTTAATGATTTTTCTTTCCAATTTTTATTTAATATCAGTAAAATATCGAATTCTTCATCAACTTTGAATCTTCAAAATTTCATTAAAATATATATCTCCATTATTTTCGGAATCACAAATCGTTCTTTCAATATTTGACATTGAAAAATAAGTTTCAAACAATTATCGATTTTCAAACACTTTTATATCGTTTCGCAACATCACTAAAATTAATATTATATTATATTCGAATCATCAAACAAATTAATTTCAGATTCTTTTCCATATCGCATTCGAACAGCGATCCGATTTTTTAATACGAACATATTTTATGATATTTTTACGTATTATTCAGCATATTTATAATTATCCTTTAAAACGAATAAGAATCGTCTCATTTTAAAAGAACGACAGATCCGTAATTACCTCGTAATATACATATGTATATGCTTTCTTAGATGTTGCTCCGATAGTTTTTCAGCGTTTTCTATGGATGTGTTTTTCGTTTTTTTCTTCTCGTACTTCTTATTTAATATTCGATAAACGAGAACACGAGTAAACACAACGAATAACGTAAACACGAGAAAAACACGAGATTAAGATTTATAATTACATAAACAAATTCGAAATATAAAAGGATCGAACGATGATTACTTCTTCCGGGCTATGGTCGGCGGTCAAGTCGAGGTCGCTCACTGCACAGGCGTCGATCGATAGAAACAAGGAAAGCCACCCTTGCAAACTCTGTACCAATGACACGGAACATACAATATACAAAGTTTGATTATGTCGCGTTCTTAAAATGTTAAATTTCGATATAATTGTTAATCGTCGAAAGAAAGGAGGGAAAGGAAGAGAGAAGAGATAACACGCAAGATATTAATCGATTAATAATAACGTTATTTTATCTTTTAAATATAATCAGTATTACGATTATTGACTCGACCTTATTTTTATACGCGCGTTCCTCTATATTTACCTTATCTATCCATATCTCGTCGGAAATTAATCAAATTCGAATTTAAGTACACGATATAGGTATACGACATTGTATTCCTTATTTTTAATATATTTGTACACGAACAATGATTTTTTTTTATTCATTTATCAGTCGTATCATAAGTTACGAGATTCCGTATACTTGTAATTTCGTGTAATTCGATAATTACCATTTCACTAAACGATCGTCAAATCGAAAAAGATAAATGATACGTGTATACGCGATACGCGATGTACAACACGTCGCATATACCTAGAAACGAATATACCTAAATATCCGTATCAATGATGTTTCTATATAAAAAAAATCAAAACAACGGTATATTATGCAACAAAAGAATAATTTTTTTTCGAGGTAAGTACTCTTGTTATAAAATTTCAATTTCGAACTTTAATCTCTCATTTCTTTTTTTTTTTTTTTTTTCAATGAAATAGGATTCGTGCAAAACGGTGCAAAACCGCTGTTTCAATTTTTTCAATCGTTTCAATCGTTAGGAAATTTTTGAACGATTTTTTGTAAATATACGAATATATCGTTTAGTTTGTCCATTCGCACGATTTAATATCGATTATTTATTAATTATTAAATAATAATTTGTGCAAGTATTTATTTAATCACTCTAAATCATGCACACAACACTCATTAATAATAATGTCAAAATACTTGGCAAAAGAATCAAATAAAGCTTTCAAAAGTTTTTTCAATAAACGAATAAGATAATAAAGAATAAAGTATAAGATAACCGGATATATAAATAGGAGAAAAACCTTAGGAGTTATCTTTAATAATTAATTATTTTATTTACATTACTTACATTACTTGAAATTTTTACACGAAATTTTTATTTGGCAATCAAAGAAATAAACGAAATAAATATTCGTTTTCCTTCATTTATTTCCTTCATTAAATTTATAAAAAAATTCATACAAAATATTTAATATCAATTCTGAATAAATATATATAATCTATTTACTTAATTTTATTAACTTTTGCTAGTTTAAATTTATATTTTTTGCTAGTTATAATTTATCTTATAATTAATTCAAATAAATAATCTTGCAAAATTTATACATTTATTTATATTTGATAAAAAAAATATTTATATCAATTGAACTTAATTCGAGGAATATAAAGCAGTTTTCTACGATCAACAATATCATCCAGAGAATTTAAGTCTGGTAAAACCGATGGTAATTGAAAATGAATATTGGACCACATCGTTCGAGTAGAATTTCCAACCCGAGTCCATTCTTTAATATTTTGCACGGGAGTATAATAAGTTTCCGTCGTCGTGGAATATCCTGGATAATACGGATCATATTCTAATTCATTCGGTATCAAAGGTTTTAAAGACAACGTTAAAGCATATACAGGTAATTCCGTAGTAGCCAAGGCAATATTCGCCGTCGTAGTAGTACTGGCCGTAGTAGGAAGAATTTTTGTATTTCTTTGAATAGATTTCAATGTTTCCAAATATGGATAATTTCTATAATTTATAGAAGATAATTTCAAAAAATGATCAGTATTTTTGACAGGTTGATAATTCTTTACATTATTCTCTTGAATACGAATATTTTGAGATAACGTATTCAAAGGCACTTTTAGAAGATTATACACAGCATCGTTCATTTTTTGTTGCGAATAATTTCTTTGGTTAAGCGTGGATTTCTCATTACGTTTATCCTTGTCGTAAAAACTTTGGATTCGAATAGAAAAACTTTCATTTTTCTTTAAACTTTCATTTTTATCATATTCATCAATCATATAACGCGTTCCGATATTCGTCTCAGAATTAGTAGTGACATTATTATAATTCGTCGGATAAGATGAATCAATCGCTTTATTTTCAATAGTTTTATCTAGATTTTTGAATAATCTATCAGAATTAGAGATAAATTTATTATATCCTACTTCATTATTCGTTTTCATGAATTGCGTCATAGAGAAAGAAGGAAAAAGAGATCGACCCTTATCTTTTGGATAAGAAGAATCATCATCCTTGGTTTCCTCGGGTTTCTCATTATATTCTTTCAAAGTAGAGGAAATACTTTTTTCACAATGCACAAGATGAGCATGATCGCATATCAAGGCATCTTGTCGAAAAGCAGTTTCTTCCGGACAATGATAAGTAAATTTATTCCCATATTCATCACAGGTATAATATATCTTACAACTAGCATCCGTATCCGCATAAAACCCAGCAGTTCGGTTTAAGCAGGAGAAACTCACTTTTACAGAGTTTACAATATTCTGAAAAACATAAAAGTTGAAGTTATCATTAATCAATTAATCTTTATCAATTAAAATTTAAAATTAAAACTTATTACATTCATCCTTAATATTTTATAACATTTAGTTATAATGTACCTCGCATTATACCATTTAGGTATTTAGGTATAATATAAATTCTGCATTTTATAAATTTCATTATCATATCATCCCTATCGAGCAAACTATTACAATTATTAATTCTCAATTCTTACAGAGATAAGAAATAATCAAATCATAATTTTTTTCTTCTCAGCAGGAAATAACATTATATAAATAATATCATATAAAAAAGATTAAAAACTAAAAATGCTTAAAAGTTTGCCAATAAGTTTTATAAATATTCGGTCGAATTTTATGTTCCTGGAATCAACATATCACGCACGTACATAGCGAAGATAATAAAAATTATTACATATTTCCCTATTCAAAAATATAGCTACGTACAACACAGATTTTACGATTTAAAAAAAAAAAAATGAAAAACGCGTACGTATATCAAAAAATTGATACACTTCTAAACACTCATATTTTAAATATTAATTCGCGTTAAAAAATTCATTGTACTTTACATTTTACACAGTATCTTTACTATGAAAAATAAAAAAAAGAAAATTAAATTATATAATTAAAACAAAATTATAACAAAACAAATTATAACAAAATAATAACAAATATTTAAAATATATGTTACAAATTTTATTCGAGATACGTATTTGCGTTATTTATCAAAAATTTTAATTACAAAATATAAATTAAGAAATAGAATCGTTTTTTTTTTCAACTTTTTGAAACAACAATGTTTCTTTATATATGATTGAAATTTTGACGTAAAAAACAACAATGATACAAAACAAACTTAAGAAAGTTTATTTTACAACCTAACCAACATTTCTATTACTTACAAATATCTCAGATTGAATACATAGAATAAACATCGCGCAACGAAAAATAATTTTCCAAGTCCATACGAAACGTATCATTTTAATAATTATATAAATTAAAATTGTATATTTTTGAGAGAAATTGTAAAAACGATAATTTATCTTCACAAATACTGGCGTTTACATACTACGGACATATTGGAAACTCGTAAGAAAACGAAGGATAAGACCAATCTCCAAGTCATAGACGAAACAGAGAATAGAAGTAACATTCGATAGAATTTTTTGTATCGTTCATCGTTGAAAAGAAGTTTCGCGGAGCAGCACAAAAGCAAGAGGGGAGACTCCTTCGCTAAGAGTGGTATTCGACATTCGTTAAATTTAACGCGTTTAATTTCTTAAAAACAAACGATCAGATTTTTGATGAACCATAGATCGGATATTCTACAGATAGGTCGATGTAACAAAATTGGGTTATTGGATACTATTACTCGACTACTATTACAACAATGATCGTGGAAACATCCGGATAAGCAGCATTCGATGCAATAACGTCTGTGCACGCAATTTATCGAAAATCGAAAATCGTTTAACAACATCTCAAAAATTAATAAACTTTCGAAGCTAAAATTTCACGCTTAAGGTTTTCCGCCTTTTTTCTCCATTAATTCAAAATTTCATTTCCCCTCGTATCATCTTGGACGCGCGAATTTCTTTTTCTTTTTTTAAATTTATTATATTTTTTAATTTTGGAATTTGATTCATGACTAATACGATTAAATGGTATTTTAATTTTAATTCTTGATATTATCTTAATAATAATAACAATTTAATTCTTGATATATCTTAATATTCGAAATATAAAAAAAAAAAAAAATATGTAAATTGAAAACGAAATAAAAGAAAGGAATCGGATGATTCGAGATTTTTGTTTAATTCGTCCATTTTAATTATAATATTTCTTTTCTTTTTTTTATATTTAGATTCGATTTTTTTCTTTATGTTATCATATTCGACGACAATTTGATTCTTCATTTTATCAATTTAGGTACATTTAATTATATTTTTACACCTTGATATCTTATTTATTCAACGATCATTTTAATATTTTACTTAATATATCTTATATGGATAAAATATTTATTATTCGGAGAAAGGAAAACCGTTTCGTTCCGTGTTCGGAAACCGACTACGTTTAATCGATACACGTACAATAACAATCGAAGAAACACGTCCGTTTCGCTTCGTAGTCGGAAAACGTTTAATCGATACATATACAATAACGATCGACGCGACATCGCGCTGTAATTCACGTTCGCTATAATATTCGTAAAAATTATAGATATAACATTTTATTCTTTTTTTTATTACTTATTTATTTATTTTAAATTTAACGGATTAATTTTTATTTCATCGATAATATTTTAATAATTTTTTTTTCATTATTATTATCAATTTTTAAAATTCCATTATACGAATTATCTTATATATTATAAAGTTTATACGGATTAATATTTTATCATATCAACATTCGAGGCTAAGAAGGGAGGAAGGAAAATAGAATTTTAATTTTTTTTTAAATTCTAAATTATTTATAATTAACGTTACATCATCGTTGATTCAGACAAAAAGAAAAGAAAAGAAAAAATGATTAATACGATCGAACGATTTCTTTATTCTTTATTTCTCTTTAATGTTTTTCTTTTTCGATTATCGTATTCTTTTTTCTCGAAAACCTATTTATACGTCATACGTATAATACGTATAATACGTATAAAATACGATTATTTTTTTACATTCAAATTTTATTCGTTTTTTGGAATTTTTACTTTTTAAATTCGATTCATGACGTACAATATATGCGGTTAATTATGATCAAACGATATTTTAATTCAAAATTAATACGCGAAATGTAAGAGAGAAAAAGAAACATGTATAAATTGATAATGAAATAAAAAAAAGGAATCGAATTTTTTTTATTTATTCATCGATTTTAATTATTACATTCCCTTTGTTTTTAAATCTCGATCGGAGGATTATTTTTTTTTTTTTTAATTTTTTTTAGATTCATTTCATTCTTTATTTTATCGTATCCTCGTATTCGAGGAATATTTCGTCCATCCTTTTATCGATTTATAGTCGTAATTATATTCTTATATTTTAATACTTTATTTATTCAACGATCACTTACATTTTAATTTTTACATTTAATTTTATTATATCATACAGCAATAAAATCTTCATTCGGGGAGCAGAAAAATATACGTCCGTTCCGTTCCGTGTTCGAAAAACGACTACATTTAATCGATATACAAAAATAATCGAAGAAACACGTCCGTTTCGTTTCGTATAACGATTTAATCGACACGTATACAACACAAATCGACACGACATCACGCCACGATTTACATTCGCTATATTATTATTCCGTTAGTTTCGTTTCGTTTTCGTCTCTTTAAAATTTAATGGTTTAATTTTTTTTATCGATAATATTTTTGATAATTAGTTTTTTTTTAATTTTCTTTTCATTATCATTAATTTATAAGGCATAAAAAAAGATTTCTTTCGTTTATTTTCTTAATTTTTTAGTCATTTTTGTTGTAATTATCAGTATCGTTTAAATCTATCTAATCGTTTAGTCAACATTTAGTTAAGCTTTTTATTATTTTTTTTCCCGCATTATAAAGAGCAACGTTACCCGTTCGCAACTATCTCAAAAAATCGTACGATCGTATCGCTACTATCTTCGAAGATACAGCAGTCGAAAATTTATACACAATTCTCCTCGTATATATTTACACGACGATAGCGTGCAAAGCCCTCGATATAGAATAACGAATAAAAATTAAATCGAAAGGACAATGTTTCCCGATCGTAATCACATCAGAAAATCATAGGTATCATTATAATCTTCGGAGATAAAGCGGTTCAAAGTTTACTATATAACTTATAAAATTCGTTAATAATCTTTACACCATAATATCTTTATATTTTTATTTAACAAATTTAAAATTTTTATTCAATAAATTTTTACACTATAATATTTTATTCACAGCGATAAAGTCTTTACTCGAAGAGCAGAGAGAAACACGTCCGTTTCGTTCCGTGTTCGGAAACCGACTACGAATATATACAATAACAACCGGCGCGTTCTTGCGTCGCGATACACGTTCGTTACAATATTCGTAATAATATTCGTAATAATATTCACAACGTTATTAATTTTCATTTTACTATTTTATCAATCGACGTTATATCATTACGTTACGTTCGTTTTATTATTTTTCGTTTCTTTAAAATTTATTTAACGGTTTAACTTTTTTTTATCGATAATATTTTGGATAATCAGTTTTTTTTTTAATTTTCCTTATATTATAATTAATTTATAAGATCGATAAAAAACGTTTAATGATTTTTTTTGTTTATTTTGTTAATTTTTTGTTGGTATTATTATTATACAATATAAATATACATAATATAACGCAAATACAATACAAATCGTTAAA
This sequence comes from Apis cerana, assembly GCF_029169275.1. NCBI lineage: Eukaryota > Metazoa > Arthropoda > Insecta > Hymenoptera > Apidae > Apis > Apis cerana. Next base: position 27,114,900 of record NC_083852.1, read on the forward strand.
GTATAGATACGCTTTTTATTTTTTTATTTTTATTTTTTTTGTAAAATTATCTTTTAATACATTTTCGACGAATTTATCGTTGTTTTTCTTTTCTAATTTTTTTCATACGCTTTAATAATTTTAACGATAATTAATAATTTTTTACTTTTTTTTTCTCGATCTTTTCGTACGTATTTATAATTTTAGTTTTAATTCTCGGTATAATTCGAAATGACTTTTTTTTCTTTTTTAATAAAAATTAGAATTTTTACCGAAACATAAACGAAGTAAAAAGAAAAAAAAAGAAAAATACGACGTTAATTTTAAGTTAATTTTAGGAAGTTTCTTAGAAAGGACATCGAAAAATCGAATTTGAAACGCGAATCAAACGTAACGGATAGACAAGTCATCCAAGAACGACGCGTCAATGGTCCTCGGTTCGATTCTCATAACATGGAATTTTTTTTTTTAAATAAAAATGTTTCTTTTCGAAAGTCAAAAAACGAAAAAGAATCCGGAAGAGTGCAAAAAAATTGAAATTAAACAAAAAAAAAAATTGGGGAAGAGTATCCTTAAGTACCTTAAATAACCGAAAATTAAGACGCTTCGTCAGAGGGGCTGTGGCTAAGTCGGAACGCTGCTTCTTCCGCACGCGAAAGACTCGGGTTCGAGACTCGCTTCTCGACTCGAATTTTTTCGCGAGCGACGGACAACTTCTCGACTTGCCACGAGGGAATGACCCTCGGTGTCTTTCTCCCGCTACGGACTTGGGAAGCACTCTCCGGTCTAGGGGGTTTTTCACCCAGGAGACCACTCTCTCCGGTCCGGGGGGTGTCCCCCGGGCCGGACTCGAATTTTGGAGGAGGCACCGGCGGAGGTTAGACGGGGAGGGCTATCTGACGGGGTCTCTCATACCAGCTTTTGCTCCCGGGTACGGAGAGCGAGGCTGTGGCCTCATTCGCGGCGAGACATTAGCTCGATGGCGCGTAAAAGTAACGGATGTCGAGCGTGTCGGCGCGCGATCAAAGAAGTAGAAGCGAAAAGGAGAAAAGAAAAGGATCGAAAGAAAGAACAGAGATAGGGATAAATTTATTCCTTCCGGAAGGAAGAAGGAAAATACGTAATTTTAAAACGCAACATAATCTCAACGATCATCGAAAATTATTTATTCACACGTGTATATATATATATATATATATATATATATATAAATACGTAGAGATGTTTATTCATTCCATTAATCTTTTGTTAATACCCATCTCATATTTTTGGGAGAGTGCACTAGTTTAAAAAAGAAGGTACGTTCGATAAGAACGAAATAACGCGACAATTAAATATATTCGGCAATAATCGGACGTATCTCGGAATAATTATCGAAATCATAATCGAGATAACGGATAAAATGGAAACGATCGAAATCGTGAAAGGGAATCGAAGAGATGGAAGTAATCGAATTCGAACGGAGGAAATGGAGGAAATAATGAACGCGCGAATAACATCGATGGATATTTTTCGTAGGGAATTTGGATAAAATCGGATCGTAGTAGGATCGTTAGCTATTCCGGGGGCGCGAAGATATGCGGGTTCGGATATCGGGAATCGGGAATCGGGAATCGGGTGTCGAGCGTCGAGCGTCGAGCGTCGAGCGTCGAGCGTCGGACGGTAATAAAAGAGTATCCGTACGTAATCAAAGAAAGAAAGAAAACAAAGATACACGGGACATATATTCTCTAGGTTAGGTTAGGTTAGGTTAGGTTAGGTTAGGTTAGGTTAGGTTAGGTTAGGTTAGGTTAGGTTAGGTTAGGTTAGGTTAGGTTAGGTTAGGTTAGGTTAGGTTAGGTTAGGTTAGGTTAGGTTAGGTTAGGTTAGGTTAGGTTGGGTTAGGTTGGGTTGGGTTAGGTTGGGTTGGGTTAGGTTAGGTTAGGTTAGGTTAGGTTAGGTTAGGTTAGGTTAGGTTAGGTTAGGTTAGGTTAGGTTAGGTTAGGTTAGGTTAGGTTAGGTTAGGTTAGGTTAGGTTAGGTTAGGTTAGGTTAGGTTAGGTTAGGTTAGGTTAGGTTAGGTTAGGTTAGGTTAGGTTGGGTTAGGTTGGGTTGGGTTAGGTTAGGTTAGGTTAGGTTAGGTTGGGTTAGGTTAGGTTAGGTTAGGTTAGGTTAGGTTAGGTTAGGTTAGGTTAGGTTAGGTTAGGTTGGGTTAGGTTGGAGTTAGGTTAGGTTAGGTTAGGTTGGGTTAGGTTAGGTTAGGTTAGGTTGGGTTAGGTTAGGTTAGGTTGGGTTAGGTTAGGTTAGGTTAGGTTGGGTTAGGTTAGGTTAGGTTAGGTTGGGTTAGGTTAGGTTAGGTTAGGTTAGGTTGGGTTAGGTTAGGTTAGGTTAGGTTAGGTTGGGTTAGGTTAGGTTAGGTTAGGTTGGGTTGGGTTAGGTTAGGTTAGGTTGGGTTAGGTTAGGTTAGGTTAGGTTAGGTTAGGTTAGGTTAGGTTGGGTTAGGTTAGGTTGGGTTAGGTTAGGTTAGGTTAGGTTGGGTTAGGTTAGGTTAGGTTAGGTTGGGTTAGGTTAGGTTAGGTTGGGTTAGGTTAGGTTAGGTTAGGTTGGGTTGGGTTAGGTTAGGTTAGGTTAGGTTAGGTTAGGTTAGGTTAGGTTAGGTTAGGTTAGGTTGGGTTAGGTTAGGTTAGGTTAGGTTGGGTTAGGTTAGGTTGGGTTGGGTTAGGTTAGGTTAGGTTGGGTTAGGTTAGGTTAGGTTAGGTGAGGTTAGGTTAGGTTAGGTTAGGGTAGGTTAGGTTAGGTTAGGTTAGGTTAGGTTAGGTTAGGTTAGGTTGGGTTAGGTTAGGTTAGGTTAGGTTAGGTTAGGTTAGGTTAGGTTAGGTTAGGTTAGGTTGGGTTAGGTTAGGTTTGGTTAGGTTAGGTTAGGTTGGGTTAGGTTAGGTTAGGTTAGGTTAGGTTGGGTTAGGTTAGGTTAGGTTAGGTTAGGTTAGGTTGGGTTAGGTTGGGTTAGGTTAGGTTAGGTTAGGTTAGGTTAGGTTAGGTTAGGTTAGGTTAGGTTGGGTTAGGTTAGGTTGGGTTAGGTTAGGTTAGGTTAGGTTAGGTTAGGTTGGGTTAGGTTAGGTTAGGTTAGGTTAGGTTGGGGTTGGGTTAGGTTAGGTTGGGTTAGGTTGGGTTAGGTTAGGTTAGGTTAGGTTAGGTTAGGTTAGGTTAGGTTAGGTTAGGTTAGGTTAGGTTAGGTTGGGTTAGGTTGGGTTAGGTTAGGTTAGGTTAGGTTAGGTTAGGTTAGGTTAGGTTAGGTTGGGTTGGGTTAGGTTAGGTTGGGGTTGGGTTAGGTTAGGTTAGGTTAGGTTGGGTTAGGTTAGGTTAGGTTAGGTTGGGTTAGGTTGGGTTGGGTTGGGTTAGGTTAGGTTAGGTTGGGTTAGGTTAGGTTGGGTTAGGTTAGGTTGGGTTAGGTTAGGTTAGGTTAGGTTAGGTTGGGTTAGGTTAGGTTAGGTTGGGTTAGGTTAGGTTAGGTTAGGTTGGGTTAGGTTGGGTTAGGTTAGGTTAGGTTAGGTTAGGTTAGGTTGGGTTAGGTTAGGTTAGGTTGGAGTTGGGTTAGGTTAGGTTAGGTTAGGTTAGGTTAGGTTGGGTTAGGTTAGGTTGGGTTAGGTTAGGTTAGGTTAGGTTAGGTTAGGTTAGGTTAGGTTAGGTTGGGTTAGGTTGGGTTAGGTTAGGTTAGGTTAGGTTAGGTTGGGTTGGGTTAGGTTAGGTTGGGTTAGGTTAGGTTGGGTTAGGTTAGGTTAGGTTAGGTTAGGTTAGGTTAGGTTGGGTTGGGTTAGGTTAGGTTAGGTTAGGTTAGGTTGGGTTAGGTTGGGTTAGGTTAGGTTAGGTTGGGTTAGGTTGGGTTAGGTTGGGTTAGGTTAGGTTAGGTTGGGTTAGGTTAGGTTAGGTTAGGTTAGGTTAGGTTGGGTTAGGTTAGGTTAGGTTAGGTTAGGTTAGGTTAGGTTAGGTTGGGTTAGGTTAGGTTAGGTTAGGTTAGGTTGGGTTAGGTTAGGTTAGGTTAGGTTAGGTTGGGTTAGGTTAGGTTAGGTTAGGTTAGGTTGGGTTGGGTTGGGTTAGGTTAGGTTGGGTTAGGTTAGGTTAGGTTAGGTTAGGTTGGGTTAGGTTGGGTTGGGTTAGGTTAGGTTGGGTTAGGTTAGGTTAGGTTGGGTTAGGTTGGGTTAGGTTAGGTTAGGTTAGGTTAGGTTGGGTTGGGTTAGGTTAGGTTAGGTTAGGTTGGGTTAGGTTAGGTTAGGTTGGGTTAGGTTAGGTTGGGTTAGGTTAGGTTGGGTTGGGTTAGGTTAGGTTAGGTTAGGTTAGGTTGGGTTAGGTTAGGTTAGGTTGGGTTAGGTTGGGTTAGGTTAGGTTGGGTTAGGTTGGGTTAGGTTGGGTTAGGTTAGGTTGGGTTGGGTTAGGTTAGGTTAGGTTAGGTTAGGTTAGGTTAGGTTAGGTTAGGTTGGGTTAGGTTAGGTTAGGTTGGGTTAGGTTAGGTTGGGTTAGGTTAGGTTAGGTTAGGTTGGGTTAGGTTAGGTTAGGTTAGGTTAGGTTAGGTTGGGTTAGGTTGGGTTAGGTTAGGTTAGGTTGGGTTAGGTTAGGTTGGGTTAGGTTAGGTTAGGTTAGGTTAGGTTAGGTTGGGTTAGGTTAGGTTAGGTTAGGTTAGGTTGGGTTGGGTTGGGTTGGGTTAGGTTAGGTTGGGTTAGGTTAGGTTAGGTTGGGTTAGGTTAGGTTAGGTTGGGTTGGGTTAGGTTGGGTTAGGTTAGGTTAGGTTAGGTTGGGTTAGGTTAGGTTAGGTTGGGTTAGGTTAGGTTGGGTTAGGTTGGGTTAGGTTAGGTTAGGTTAGGTTAGGTTGGGTTAGGTTGGGTTAGGTTAGGTTAGGTTAGGTTGGGTTGGGTTAGGTTGGGTTAGGTTAGGTTAGGTTAGGTTAGGTTAGGTTGGGTTAGGTTAGGTTAGGTTGGGTTAGGTTAGGTTAGGTTGGGTTAGGTTAGGTTGGGTTAGGTTAGGTTAGGTTAGGTTGGGTTGGGTTAGGTTGGGTTAGGTTAGGTTGGGTTAGGTTAGGTTGGGTTAGGTTAGGTTAGGTTAGGTTAGGTTAGGTTGGGTTAGGTTAGGTTAGGTTAGGTTAGGTTAGGTTGGGTTAGGTTGGGTTAGGTTAGGTTGGGTTAGGTTAGGTTAGGTTAGGTTGGGTTAGGTTAGGTTAGGTTGGGTTAGGTTAGGTTAGGTTAGGTTGGGTTAGGTTAGGTTGGGTTAGGTTAGGTTAGGTTAGGTTAGGTTGGGTTAGGTTAGGTTGGGTTAGGTTAGGTTAGGTTGGGTTAGGTTAGGTTAGGTTAGGTTGGGTTAGGTTAGGTTAGGTTAGGTTAGGTTAGGTTAGGTTGGGTTAGGTTAGGTTGGGTTAGGTTAGGTTAGGTTGGGTTAGGTTAGGTTAGGTTAGGTTAGGTTGGGTTAGGTTAGGTTGGGTTAGGTTAGGTTGGAGTTGGGTTAGGTTAGGTTAGGTTAGGTTAGGTTAGGTTAGGTTGGGTTAGGTTAGGTTAGGTTGGGTTAGGTTGGGTTAGGTTAGGTTAGGTTAGGTTAGGTTAGGTTAGGTTAGGTTGGGTTAGGTTGGGTTAGGTTGGGTTGGGTTAGGTTGGGTTGGGTTAGGTTGGGTTGGGTTAGGTTAGGTTAGGTTAGGTTAGGTTAGGTTAGGTTGGGTTGGGTTAGGTTGGGAGGTTAGGTTAGGTTAGGTTGGGTTAGGTTAGGTTGGGTTAGGTTAGGTTAGGTTGGGTTAGGTTGGGTTAGGTTAGGTTGGGTTAGGTTAGGTTGGGTTAGGTTGGGTTAGGTTAGGTTGGGTTAGGTTAGGTTAGGTTAGGTTAGGTTAGGTTGGGGTTGGGTTAGGTTGGGTTAGGTTAGGTTAGGTTAGGTTAGGTTAGGTTGGGTTAGGTTAGGTTAGGTTGGGTTAGGTTAGGTTAGGTTAGGTTGGGTTAGGTTGGGTTAGGTTAGGTTAGGTTGGGTTAGGTTGGGTTAGGTTAGGTTGGGTTAGGTTAGGTTAGGTTGGGTTAGGTTAGGTTAGGTTAGGTTAGGTTGGGTTAGGTTAGGTTAGGTTGGGTTAGGTTGGGTTAGGTTAGGTTAGGTTAGGTTAGGTTGGGTTAGGTTGGGTTAGGTTGGGTTAGGTTAGGTTGGGTTAGGTTGGGTTAGGTTAGGTTGGGTTAGGTTGGGTTGGGTTAGGTTAGGTTGGGTTAGGTTGGGTTAGGTTAGGTTGGGTTAGGTTGGGTTAGGTTAGGTTAGGTTGGGTTAGGTTAGGTTGGGGTTGGGTTGGGTTAGGTTAGGTTAGGTTAGGTTGGGTTAGGTTGGGTTAGGTTAGGTTAGGTTGGGTTAGGTTAGGTTGGGTTAGGTTAGGTTAGGTTAGGTTAGGTTGGGTTGGGTTAGGTTGGGTTAGGTTAGGTTAGGTTGGGTTGGGTTAGGTTGGGTTAGGTTGGGTTAGGTTAGGTTAGGTTAGGTTAGGTTAGGTTAGGTTAGGTTAGGTTAGGTTAGGTTGGGTTAGGTTAGGTTGGATTGGGTTAGGTTAGGTTAGGTTAGGTTAGGTTAGGTTAGGTTGGGTTAGGTTGGGTTAGGTTAGGTTAGGTTAGGTTAGGTTAGGTTAGGTTAGGTTAGGTTGGGTTGGGTTAGGTTAGGTTAGGTTAGGTTGGGTTAGGTTAGGTTGGGTTAGGTTGGGTTGGGTTAGGTTAGGTTAGGTTAGGTTGGGTTAGGTTAGGTTAGGTTAGGTTAGGTTAGGTTAGGTTAGGTTAGGTTAGGTTAGGTTGGGTTGGGTTAGGTTGGGTTAGGTTAGGTTGGGTTAGGTTGGGTTAGGTTAGGTTAGGTTGGGTTAGGTTAGGTTGGGTTGGGTTAAGTTAGGTTAGGTTGGGTTAGGTTAGGTTAGGTTAGGTTAGGTTAGGTTAGGTTAGGTTAGGTTAGGTTAGGTTGGGTTAGGTTAGGTTAGGTTAGGTTGGGTTGGGTTAGGTTAGGTTAGGTTAGGTTGGAGTTAGGTTAGGTTGGGTTGGGTTAGGTTAGGTTAGGTTGGGTTAGGTTGGGTTAGGTTGGGTTAGGTTAGGTTAGGTTAGGTTGGGTTAGGTTGGGGTTAGGTTAGGTTAGGTTGGGTTAGGTTAGGTTAGGTTAGGTTAGGTTGGGTTAGGTTGGGTTGGGTTAGGTTGGGTTGGGTTAGGTTAGGTTAGGTTGGGTTGGGTTGGGTTAGGTTAGGTTAGGTTAGGTTAGGTTAGGTTGGGTTAGGTTAGGTTAGGTTGGGTTAGGTTGGGTTAGGTTAGGTTGGGTTAGGTTAGGTTAGGTTGGGTTGGGTTAGGTTGGGTTAGGTTAGGTTAGGTTAGGTTAGGTTAGGTTAGGTTAGGTTAGGTTAGGTTAGGTTAGGTTAGGTTGGGTTAGGTTGGGTTAGGTTAGGTTAGGTTGGGTTAGGTTGGGTTAGGTTAGGTTAGGTTAGGTTAGGTTGGAGTTGGGTTAGGTTAGGTTAGGTTAGGTTAGGTTGGGTTAGGTTAGGTTAGGTTAGGTTAGGTTGGGGTTGGGTTGGGTTAGGTTGGGTTAGGTTAGGTTAGGTTAGGTTGGGTTAGGTTAGGTTGGGTTAGGTTAGGTTAGGTTAGGTTGGGTTAGGTTAGGTTAGGTTAGGTTAGGTTA